>NC_048572.1:88810386-89110386 GCF_013265735.2 Oncorhynchus mykiss | reverse complement strand
CCCCCCCCACCCCCCCCAAAAAACGTATCTCTATGTTTTATTTTATTGTTGTTGCCATTTCAGAGACCCATAGCTGTTTCCACTGATCCTCAATTAGTTGGAACAACAAAAAGACTCAGAACTGAAGCTTGGCGAAACACATGTTTATACCCATTTTGTTGTAATATTCCTCCCAGGCCTTGGAGTAATCGGCCTGCCCAGTATGCCCAGGTCCCTTGGGGTCACCTGTTAAAAATGGTACAATATAGTATTGAGAAGCATTCCGAGACTTGACCATAGTTAGTCCTCCACCCCGCTATGGGCGCTCTGCTCTGACACCAGATGACGAGGAAAATCAAAGCTACTCTGTCCATTGAGGTTTTTTTTAAAAAGAAGGCGTCGCCAATGTTTTTAAGCGTTTACAACACGACACAGGCAAGACTGTTAGGCCGGGATTCAAGCTGTAGTACATTGAGCGAAACAAAGTGGAACTGACACTTATGCAGACATCTATAAACCTTTATCCATAAATGAATTCTCTGCTAAAGTCTGGGGAAAGTTCAGTGCAACAGCAGCGTCAGAACGCACTTCGAATGAATCCCGGTCTTAGTCGAGGCGTCTACAGACCATGCAGAGGTTACCTGGGTTGTATTCATTAGTGCACACTAACGGTTTGGCAACAGAAAATAATGTTTCTATTGGACAAATTGAGGTATGTTCCTGCCTGTTTCATTCCAATTGCTTCCGTTTGGTTCATAGTGAATACATCCCAGCAGAGAACCAGAGGCTGTGATGGGGGGGAAGGGGAGCCAGGTTACCTTGCCCGTTGGCCTGTGTGGTGCCAGGGGCTCCGCCGGTGGGCGTCATGGGGGCCTGGGGTTGCTGCTGGTACTGGGAGTAATACGCTGCCCAGGCCGCTGCGTTGGCATCAGCTGCAGCTTTACCTACAACCAACACACACATTAGATACTGTTGATATACCGATACAGGACAAAACATGTCTTCGCTTAGGGCCTTGCAGAACGGAGCCAATAACCTAAACAGATTGAACATTGTCTCAACTACAGTAACAATCTATTTAACCATGCATCCATTTCTCAATAGATTATTATATTGGATGGTGTTATCTTACCAGGATCAGGCTGTCCTTGCTGCCAGTGAGGGAAGCCGTTGCCCCAACCCTGAGGCTGGTAGGGAGCCGGAGGACCACTGAGGAGACGACAAACCATCAAAACGCTGGCTAGTAACAACAAACTATAATACATGTGATAAATGAAAAGCTTCTGTATCAAATCTGAGGTTCTCCCATTTAATTGTATTTCATAAAAGCTAAATATATATATTTTTAAAGTGACTTTTTAGGAGACCCGACCACATTCACATAGAAATCTGAGATCTAGATCTGTGATTCTACTTGAAAGGGAGTCTAAGAAGCGCTAGATCTGTTCTATTTCTATACTTTCCATTCTGAAGTTTAGTTTGTGTCTTGTACTTTCTGATTTTTGTACACCAGCTTCAAACAGCTGAACAATATATTTTGTTTATGAAAAATATATTTTGCAGCTATTTAGATGGTACAATGATTCTCTACACTATACTTGCTTATTTTGACAAACTGACATTTTGACAAACTGAAACTACTTGAGTGTCAGCAACCAGGAAATGGCAGAGAAATTTCTGCACGGTGCAACTTTAATGCACTCATTCAGCCTACTTTGCTTGTGAAATATCATTGCCATCCATTAAGTCTTTTTTTTTTTTTTAAACGTGGTTTCTGCTAAATTAAATGCCTAAGACTAAACCAATAAACAGTTCCCCCCCAGATGTAAATATTGGTGTGGGAGAAATGGCTTTTTAAATATCAGTGAAAAGCTTCAGAAGTCTCCTTACTGTGGTCCTGGCGGTCCCTGGTTGTAGGGGCCGGGGTTGTAGGGGCCCATCTGAGCAGGGTGCCCAGGAGGACCGGGGGGGCCGTGGGGAGACGGACCTCCGTGGGGGCCTGGTGGACCTTGGGGACCACCCATTGGACTGACTGGACCCTGAGGGGGGGGGGGGGGGGCATGGAGTGTAGGGTGTCAAACATACTGGGATACAGAATTAGAAGACATGATAAAGGCAATGGCTGTAGAAAGTTGAGAATGTGTGAAGATAAAGATGAGCAGGCTCACAGTGCTTCTAGTTAAATATAAAAGTGATCCACTAAACTGCTACACTACAATCTAGTGATTGAGATGAGTATCATTTCTACTACAGACAAATAAACACTGAAAACCACTCACCCCGATCTTCTCCTCGACCAGCTGCCGTGCGTAGTCTATCTGTTGATGAGATCCTCGGACGGTGAACATCTTAATGTTGGGGTCGGAGTTGGGGGGAGGATTTCTCTGGAGCTCAATACGCGCCCCAGACTGCTGACTGATGCCCTTGATGGTCTCTCCTCCTGGAACGGGACAGAGGGAGGGAGGGAGGACTGTTCAGACTAAACCGGAGAAAGTCCATTTACAGTAGAGAATGTGTGCGCTTTGGTCCTTCCTCTTGGTCCCTAATGAACATGACCCAGGGCTACTAAATGGAACCAGGCCAGATTCTGATACTTGGTTGCCTAACAGTACTGATATTTTTATATGATAAAGCCGTTCGTTTTAAAATGTGATCTAGTTTCGTTGGTGGAGTTTAAACACTTGATCAGTGTATATATATCAGAGTGTAATTGTTAAGGCCAGCTGTTCTTAGTAAAGACGTTTGTGTTTTTAATGTAATATGTTATTGTTGTACTGTATGTGTGTTTATAGTTTTGTTTAATGTTGTATTAGGGGGAGGGGGGGGGGGGGGGGTTAGGTCAGGTCAGGGTAAGGGAGAAATAGAAGTTTATGGTCCGTATCACTCGTGTCCTGCCTAGCAGTAAAGATGTTTGTTCGGATGTGTAGGGGGAGACAGCCTAGGAGGAAGGGTTGAATATAGGTGCTAGGTGTGATTCTTTGTCTAATGTAGCTGTATTAAACTTGGTTAAGCTTTCATAATGTCCGGTGAGTGTTTTACTCTGAGAATTACAACATAACGTAGACAAGGTTTTATGACTTGGCATTGACCACTGATATGAGGAGTCTTCACTACGGCATTTAGCTGTGTGTGAGGGCTGTACCAAGGGTGCAAACTGGGGGGGAAGAGAAAAATCTGAGTCAAGTCTGAAAATAGACATTTTCTTACAATGAGGTTGTCACAAAACCAACATTTTACCAATGATGTGATCAGGCCAAGAATCACAATACAGAATTAGAGGACCTCTTTGCCGCTGATAATAATATTTGTGGGGGAATGAGGGCAACTATTTAGCAGCTATTGAGCAGCGTTGGCCCCATGATTGGTTTAAATCGCATTCCAGCCAGTGTCTATTCCACAAATTACCACCGGCTAAATCTATGACGTTAAAATGGCTATTTACTCTGTTCCATCTGACTGCGCAATCCACTCATCAGCCCAGCCAGGCAATTTATGAGCTTCTTGTCCACTATAAAAAGCATCTCGACATTCTCATTCCTTTTAGACTACCATGTAGTTTCCAACAGTGGAGATGTGTATAAACCCTGCGGGCGGTCTGTCTGTCCGACATTTGCAACATTGCTTCAAAATCCACAAATTCAATCTCCAGCTGCCCCCAAGAGTGTCAGGTTCTAATACTCAGAGTCAAACACTCAACTTACACTATGAAACCTTAACCAAGTTCTTTCTCCCAGAGAGTCAATCCAGGTGTATCAAGACAAACAAAACATTCACACAAGCACTAACATTTAACCCTTCCTCCTGGGCTGAGTCGTCTCCTACACATCTGTACAAACATTTGATCTTTACTGCTAAGCAGGACATAAACTTTTATTCCTCCCTTAACGTGACCTGACCTCAACCTCCCCTAATCACTAATCCATGGCTCTCTCTCCTTATCAACGCCTGCCACATGTAATCGCTTCCCTGCACTCAACACATTCCAAGCTTCCTATATACCTTCCTTCTACGGATAACCGTTAACTTGTGATGTAAAAACCAGTCTATCACCCCTCAGCAATAGTAAAAAGGCACACGCATGTATGTATATATAAAAGGTCCCACAGTTGACAGTACACGTCAGAGCAAAAACCAAGGAATCGTCCGTAAAGCGCCGAGACAGGATTGTGTCGAGGCCCAGAACTGACGAAGGGGACATCATGCGCTGAGGATGTTTCTCAGCGGTAGGGACCGGGAGACTAGTCAGGATCGAGGGAAAGATGAACAAACCAAAGTAGACAGATCCTCCCCAAATACAGGTTTGGAGAAACTCCCCAAATACAGGTGTGTCAAGCTTGTAGCGTCATACCCAAAAAGACTTGTGGCTGTAATCGCTGCCAAAGGTGCTTCAACAAAGTACTGAGTAAAGGGTCTGAATATTTAAGTAAATCTGATACCTTAAAACCTCTTAAAGGTCGGGTGCATTTTTTCAACTTTTTGATAAAAAGCGTGCAAAATGTCAACGTCCTGTTACTCATGCCAGGAATATAGTATATGCATATGATTAGTATGTGTGGATAGAAAACTCTGTCTCTGTCTCAAATCATGTCTGTGACTATAACAGAACGTGTGTAGCAGGCAAAACCAAGGAAAAACTGTTCACAAAAAACAAAACAAAATATCCCTCCGCCAGTTCCCTGTATTGTCTATGGCAAGGGAAAATAGATAGCGGACAGTTTACAGTTCCTACAGCTTCCACACGATGTCTTGTGAATTGAGTTGAAGTTAATCTTTGGTGAAATGAGGAATAGGCACTTCCTGTCAGAGGGTACACCTTGGGAAGTTATGAAAGAGAAAATCGTCCATGATTTCAAGACTTGCTGCTATTGAATACAGATCGCCCCGTGATCAATTATTAACATTTACAAATACCTAAAGTTGGATTACAAAAGTAGTTTGAAGTGTTTTGGTAAAGTTTATAGGCAACTTTTTTAATTTAAAAAAATGACGTTGCGTTTTGGAAAGCTGTTTTTTTCTGGATCAGACGGACTTCATAAATTGACATTTTGGGTAAACACGGACGGAATTCATCGAACCAAAATAACCAGTTGTGATGTTTATGGGACATATTGGAGTGACAACAAAGAAGCTCAAAGGTAATGAATGTTTTATATTTTATTTCTGCATTTTGTGTAGCGCCGGCTACGCTAATTATTTTGTTTACGTCGCCTTCAGGTATTTCGGGGGGGGGGGGGGGGGGGGGGGGGGTGCACGCTATCAGATAATAGCTTCTCATGCTTTCGCCGAAAAGCATTTTAAAAATCTGACACGTTGGCTAGATTCACAACGAGTGTAGCTTTAATTGAGTACCCTGCATGTGTGTTTTAATGAAAGTTTGAGTTTTATCGAGTACTATTAGCATTTGGCGTTGCGCATTTCCGTTTCATGTTGGCTAGGTGAGACGCTGGCGTCTCAGTGGCTCTAAGAGGTCAAATTTGTTTATTTTTATACATTTGCAAAACAAATTACAAAAAAACGTTGTTTTGCTTTGTCAATATGGGATATTTTGTGTAGATTGAAACAATTTAATCAATTTTAGAATAAGGCTGTAATGTAAAAGTCTGAATACTTTCCAAGCATCTTCCAAACACCGGCTTCTCGGGCATCATCACATCAGTGTGAGGGCCTTCCAGTCAAAAGAAGTGCACTATATAGGGAACAGGGTGTCAATTTGGACGCAAGCCAGTCTAAGTTCACCTACCTTTGCCGATGATGAGTCCAGTCTTCATGGTCGGGACGGTGAAGGTGAACTCCTGCAGTCCTCCTGGAGGACCCATGTTCCAGTTACCACCCCCGTTACCCCCCCTGCCTCTGCCCCTGCCCCCTCCGTTAGGACCGCCCGGCCCCCCCTGCTGGACACTCCTCAGAAGGTCAGAGATTATCTCTGCTGCATGCTGGGACTGTTCAGGAGGACCCACGATCTGGGCTATCCTCTCCGGGGTACTGCCGTCATCTGGAGAGGAAGGGGGAGAGGAGGAGAAGAGAGAACTGGTTAGGGTTGAGGTCAGTGTTTCCCTTAGCTCAGTTGTGTTGCCCGCCCCCTCCGCCTAAAGCAGTTTAGTTTATCAGTTTGAATTGTCCGATAAGGGTTGGCAGTTAAATCCTGGTAAGCGGCAGCGTCCGTATACGCTCCCTCTAGTCAACCACTTAACTTCTTCGATATAGGGGGCGCTCTTAATTTTTGGATTAAAAAAACGTTCCCGTTTTAAACAAGATATTTTGTCGCGAAAAGATGCTCGACTATGCATATAATTGACAGCTTTGGAAAGAAAACTCCAAAACTGCAAATATATTATCTGTGAGTGCCACAGAACTGATGCTACAGGCAAAACCAAGATGACATTTCAAACAGGAAATGCCCCAGATTTTGAAGGCGCTGTGTTCCAATGTCTCCTTATATGGCTGTGATTGTGCAAGGAATGAGCCTACACTTTGTCGTTTCCCCAAGGTGTCTGCAGCATTGTGACGTATTTGTAGGCATATCATTGGAAGATTGACCATAAGAGACTACATTTACCAGGTGCTCGCTTGGTGTCCTCCGTTGCAATTATTGCGTAATCTCCAGCTGCGTGCATTTTTCCATTTGCTTCAGAGGAGAAACCCAACTGCCACGAATGACTTATCATCGAATAGATGTGAAAAACACCTTGTGGATTTATTCTAAACAACGTTTGCCATGTTTCTGTCGATATTATGGAGTTAATTTGGGAAAAAAGTTTGCCGTTGTAATGACTGAATTTTCTTAGCCAAACGTGATGAACAAAACGGAGCGATTTCTCCTACACAAATAATATTTTTGGAAAAACTGAACATTTGCTATCTAACTGAGTCTCCTCATTGAAAACATCCAAAGTTATTCAAAAGGTAAATGATTTTATTTGTTTTTGTGAAAATGTTGCCTGCTGAATGCTAGGCATAATGCTATGCTAGCTAACAATACTCTTACACAAATGCTTGTGTAGCTATGGTTGAAAAGCATATTTTGAAAATTTGAGATGACAGTGTTGTTAACAAAAGGCTAAGCTTGTGAGCCAATATATTTATTTCATTTGCGATTTTCATGAATAGTTAACGTTGCGTTATGCTAATGAGCTTGAGGCTATGATTACGCTCTCGGATACGGGATTGCTCAACGCTAGAGGTTAATAACCACGAAGCGTATTGAGACTGGGTCTGTTTTTATAAAAGCAGCAGTGAAACAGGTGACGTGGTTATGGGGAGAGGTCAGGTTATAGGTGGCGTGGCCACGGGGAGAGGTCAGGTCATAGGTGGCGTGGCCATGGGGAGGGGTCAGGTCAAAAGGGGCGTGGCCATGGGGAGGGGTCAGGTCATAGGTGGCGTGGCCATGGGGAGGGGTCAGGTCATAGGTGGTGTGGCCATGGGGAGAGGTCAGGTCAAGAGGTGGCGTGGCCATGGGGAGAGGTCAGGTCAAGAGGTGGCGTGGCCATGGGGAGAGGTCAGGTCAAGAGGTGGCGTGGCCATGGGGAGAGTTCAGGTCATAGGTGGCGTGGCCATGGGGAGGGGTCAGGTCATAGGTGGTGTGGCCATGGGGAGAGGTCAGGTCAAGAGGTGGCGTGGCCATGGGGATAGGTCAGGTCAAGAGGTGGCGTGGCCATGGGGAGAGGTCAGGTCAAGAGGTGGCGTGGCCATGGGGAGAGGTCAGGTCATAGGTGGCGTGGCCATGGGGAGGGGTCAGGTCAAAAGGGGCGTGGCCATGGGGACAGGTGGTGTGGCCATGGGGAGAGGTCAGGTCAAAAGGGGCGAAGCCATGGGGAGAGGTCAGGTCATAGGTGGCGTGGCCATGGGGAGGGGTCAGGTCAAAAGGGGCGAAGCCATGGGGAGAGGTCAGGTCACAGTAACTA
Organism: Oncorhynchus mykiss; assembly: GCF_013265735.2. Lineage (NCBI taxonomy): Eukaryota > Metazoa > Chordata > Actinopteri > Salmoniformes > Salmonidae > Oncorhynchus > Oncorhynchus mykiss. The sequence goes on along the minus strand of NC_048572.1, from coordinate 89,102,506 downwards.
TAGACATATCTGACAATTTCCTTCCTCATCCCTGGACAATCAAGTGAAAGTCATCACTAACAGTCTGCATTCAGGTAACAGACTAGTTGCATCCCAAAATGGGCCCCATAGGTTCTGGTCCAAAGTAGTGCACTATATAGGGAACAGGGTGCCATTTGAGACATGCATTTTATCAGTGAGGTCTCACCTGGTTTGAACTGGATCCTGACTCCTGTGTCGCTCTGGATCTTCTTGATCATCTCGCCGTTTCTCCCGATCACGATTCCTACCGCAAACCTGGGGACAGGAACCTGAGGAGGGAGGACACAGGCCAGGTTAGAGGTCAACTCAAACCTGGGGACAGGAACCTGAGGGAGGGAAGACGCACATTAGACAAAGCATGCCATTACATAGTCTACTGTAGGCTGGGGCGGTATACTGTATATACCCAGTACCGGGGTATATGGAAAAAGCCACCTTTATTTCAATACAGTCGAAAAAAATTCTTAGAAGTTATTTTTGAAGTAAATGCCTGCAGTGAACTTGTGGCAATACGTTAGGAGATAACATTGCATTCTTCATTTCACCAGTCTCATTATGTAGCTTACGGTGGTAGTTCCTTGTCACGTGGTGTTTGTTTACAAACACACGACGAGAAACCAGAGCATTGTGAAACACTCACCGTTGTTCAACAAGAGCCATGTGATCTAAATACAGTATGGAAATCACAACTAAAACGTTTGCCAGCTAGATATCATAACTATTAAGGTACCTGTCTAAAATATTCGAAATGCTCTTACCACGGAACCAAAGCCGGCTGCGTGCACCATCATGCATATATTTATTTTCTCCCCCCCACACCAAACGTGATCACGACACGCAGGTTAAAATATCAAAACAAACTCTGAACTAATGATATTAAATTTGGGGACAGGTCGAGAAGCATTAAACACGCATGGCAATTTAGCTAGTTAGCTCTCACTTGCTAGCTAACGTTAATTTGTCCTATTTAGTTAGCTTGCTGTTGCTAGCTAATTTGTCCTGGGATATAAAACATTGAGTTGTTATTTTACCTGAAATGCACAAGGTCCTCTACTCCGACAATTAATCCACACATAAAATAACCAAATCTTTTGTCATCTCACCTCCTTCCAGGCCATTTCATCGTTTAACTTATATGGTGATTGGCATGTAAACTTTCATAGTATTACCACGACAACCGGCAACAGTTCGTCACTCAATCACCCACGTGGGTATAACCAATGAGGAGATGGTACGTGGGTACCTGCTTCTATAAACCAATGAGGTGATGGGAGAGGCAGGACTCGCAGTGCGATCTGCATCAGAAATAGAAGTGACTTCTATTTTAGCCCTTGGCAACGCAGAGCAGTGTGGGTGCAATAACTGAAATGAACATAAGATTCCTACATTTATTTTGCAATGCTCTCGCTCGCTCACGAGCGGTGTAGTCAGGGTATGAGTTTGGTTTTCTACTTTAGTAGATAGTTAGCCATCTTGGTAAGTGGTTAGCTTCTTCAAAAATCAGACATGTGCTTCGTACCGGCAGAGAAGGCCCTCCTCGATTAAAAGCCTTCCAACAAACTGTGGCGTTTTTGAGTTAGAAACTACACAACATGTTCGCAAAGTATTTAGTTAGTGTTCTCCATGAGGATTACTTAGTACTTGTTAGCTGCGTCGTAGCCGGCCGCAACCGGGAGACCCAAGGAGGCGTCGCAAAATTGGTACCAGTGTCATCCTGGAGGGCTATCATCAGATAATAGCTTCTTAATGCTCTCGCCGAAAAGCTTTTTAAAATCTGACATGTTGGCTGGATTCATAACGAGTGTAGCTTTAATTGAGTATTTTTCTTACATGTGTGATTTAATGAATGTTTTATATCATTATTTGAATTTGCCGCGCTGCATTTTCCCAGTTTTTCTCCCCCCCAAGTCCAGGTAAATACCATAAGAAGTTAAAGCACAGGGCCGTTTTAATCCTGTAGATACGACAAAGCACCGTGACCCCTGAGAAAACCAAGTCTGACATTGTCAACCCGCCAAGTCTACCATTAACTCTGGATTCCTTGTGATTCCATGACAGTGTAATATGAGTGTTACTGTTGACTTACATCCAGGCCCTCACCTCCTCCGCCGCCACCCATCCTGGAGCCGTACTCTCCTCTCTGCTCCCTGAAGCCCTGCTCTCTGATCAGCTCCATCACCATGTCTTTGGCTTGCTGAAGGACCCGACAATCAACCGGGTAAAACACAGGAGGAGAAAGTCAAGGAAATTACCCCAAAAATATTATCATGGGCAAATAAGCATGCAACTTTAGTTATGAGTAGTTTGCCATTTCTTTCAGAGTGACTCATTTCCCTTCCAACATTTCAGTTGAACTTCAGGGAGTGAGAATCCATTTACCTGGACTTTAAAAGGTTCCCCAGAGATGCGTAGAGGTTTGTCCGCTCCTGTGTTCTGAGGCCCTTCCTGGATCATCACCATCTTGACCCCGGCCCTCTCCTGCAGCTGTTTGATGGTCTCTCCTCCCTTCCCGATGACCAGGCCAGCCTTGGAGGCAGGGACCAGCATCTCCTGGACAGACATACCGGGGCCACCGGCGTCGTTGTGGTGGAAGGCTGGAGTAGGACGACCCTTATCAACGATCTCCGTCAGCAGCCTCTTGGCAGCTCTGGTTGGGGACAGCAACATGGTTACCATTAGCTAAGAGCATGGACAGTTGTGGCCCACGAAAAAAAAAAGACACATAGGTAGCCTCTTGGTAGTTCTGGAAACACACACCAGGGACAAAGACAGTCAGCTATGGTCTCTGAGGGCCACACCTATGATAATGGAACTAATCTACTAACTAATGTAATGTTGTACTGGCTTTTTTTTTTGTCACCAGAGAATGTGGGTAAGAAAACGGGGGGGGGGGGTGAAGCTAAGAGAGGGCAGAGAGAAGGGACGACAGGAGCTGAATACTTACTGTATTGAGTCTGGAGATCCTGTCAGTGTGACTGACCTATCAGGCATTCCTCCACTGTCTGGGATACAGAGAAATGAAGAAGTGTTTCAGAGGAGAGAAAGCATGCAGAACTCTCCATCAAACAGTATGAGGAAATCACGGTCATAACATCGGGAAATCTTACCGGGGGCGATCTGGATTTTGCATCCCGACTCTTGCTGCATGCGGGATATCTGTTCTCCTCCTCTTCCAATAACTTGGGTACAAAAGATTTGGCAATCAACCCCCAGAATCCATCTGCATGTTGTGTGTGTACACTTACTGAATCCAACCATTCCTTCAGGGATGGTATGTGTGTGTGTGTGTGTGTGTTTGTGTACACTTACTGAATCCAACCATCCCGTCAGGAACCTTGAACTCCTCTGATGACGACCGTGGTCCACCACCTCCCATTCCTCCCATTCCCATCGCTGCTGAGAACGCTGCCAGAAAGGAAACCAAAGATATTGAGATAGAAGTAATCTAATCGATCAAATCTGAGTTATCCCCCATGGCAAGTAAAAGGGAGTATAAAATGGGGCCCTGTCTAGGTGCACCATAGTCCGTTTCCCAAACGCACCCCTTAGATTGGTCCAAAGCAGTACACTGACCCCCATAAACCCAGGTCCAAAGCAGTACACTGACCCCCATAAACCCAGGTCCAAAGCAGTACACTGACCCCCATAAACCCAGGGAACAGGGTGCCTTTTGGGACTCAGCCATAAACCCATATGGACCCGTGGCTATTTCTAGACAGAAGGGCCTATCCTATACATTTCCTTTAACAGCCAGCGAGCAACAGGTACTCACGGTCATTCGGTGCCACCTTCTTGGTCTCTGGTTGGTCTGTAAGGAGAAGAGGAGACAGGGGTTACTGGACTTGCCGAGGGTCCCCAGAACTGGGGCTGAGAGCAGGGCTACAACCGTCCTACTTCGAGTGAGAAAAATGGCCATTTGACATTACATCTAATGCCCGTGCAGCATGGCGCACACACAGACATAGAATTTTCTAGAAACACAAGGCGGCCCAACTAATGTATATAAAATAGTAAAAAGGTTAGTGGTTTATTATAACTTACAATCCGCCTGCTAAATGCAACACTATCAAACCATGGAACTGAACAGACTGAGCATATCTGACTATACATGATACAGAACAGGTGATTCTCTCACCCAAAGTCATTTATTACTAAAAAACGAAGTCAAGCATTTTATGCCAAGTCTATAAACAGCATTGAACAATACTTTTTATTTTTAATCACCCCCCAAAAAAAGTGAGGATATAATTTCTAAAACATGCCAAAAACCACACACTAACTTGGCTACATAAATATAATATATCATACAATTGATCACCCATGCCATTTCACACCATAACATAATGCCTTCTCTAGATCATACTAAAACATGTGTGTGGTTTATAAAAATAAACAAAAACTGGTTGGCCTAAGTGCCTAATGGTTATTTATCAAAAGAGACCATGCCTGAGAAAGGAGAGTTCATCCCTTCCCGGTGGGTTCTACTGTTTAGACTGGTCCAACAGTCATCTACAGAGTGAATAAACAGAACGGGAACAGTAATACACAACACTGGCAACACCTGGGTTTCTCCATACAATGCAGGCCTATGCCATTAACCAGATGCTTGTTTTATTTTTAACTTGTATTATTTATCCAGATTAGTCTCATTGAAATAGTCTATTTTTCAAAAGACCTGGTTTCCTTAAGAGTAGGGCATTTTTTTGTTTCTGTAAATGGGTGACCCCACCCCAAAACACACACACACACCGTTTCAGCTGTGATTACAAGAGGCTAAACTGATAACAGAAGCCTGTTTAAGATCTGCGTTATACACACTGGATAAACAACGTTTTGTTTTGACACTGGACAGTAGTTGTATCTCGTTCTATAGCTACACCATAGCTAGGTGCTAAGACTGGATTCTCAATGCATGCCTGGGAAAGCATAAATGTCAAGACAATTAACATATTGCAAGCAAATTAAAACAGAACACACACGTCTATTTTTCTGCTCTCTTGCCAACTCCATATGGATTTGTCTTATCTGTAATTACATGCTTGTCTAGACAATGAACTACGTCAAAAATAATAAAAATAGCTCTGAGACCAGGCGTGGGGATCAGAAAGGCAAGTCCAATCTAGAACAGTACAGGCAAACGATGGAGCAGCGAAGATACGGAGGTATGAAATGAGTGTGCCGTACTCACCGGCGTCTTCTAGGGGTCGCTTCTGGCCTCCGTAGCCAAACTCATTACCCGAGGGCGCTGCGGGAACGCCGTCACCACCAATCTTAGCGGCGATCTGGAAAACCAAAACAAACACTCGATCTAAACTTGGCTTCACGACAACACAACAACTTCCGTAACTAGCTCGTTTCCAATGGAGTTATGTTAGCTAGCATGTGGCTAGGTTAACTTCTTATGGCTGCAGGGGCAGTATTGAGTAGCTTGAATGAAAGATGCCCAGACTAAACGGCCTGCTCCTCAGTCCCAGTTGTGGGTAGAAAACACTCTGAAGTTTTTAAAACTGATTGAATGATGTCTGAGTATAACACACTAAACATGCGCAAATTCCCATAGGAACACGGCCCTTTTAAATGTGTAGGGCTCGTGTGATTTACAGGAATGATACACATAGGAGAAAGCTAGAGTCTACCTATCCATTGATGTAAATATAGATTTTATTTAACTAGGCAAGTCAGTTAAGAACAAATTATTATTTACAATGACTACCTAGGAACAGTGGGTTAACTGCCTTGTCAGCTCGGGGATTCGATCTAGCAACCTTCTGGTTACTGGCCCAACGCGCTTAACACAACTAGGCTACCTGCCACCCCATATATCCCCCATCAAGGGTTGTAAAATAAAAAATAAAAAATTATTGGTAGCACCGGTAGTCCAAAATGTTAGAATCGCCACGTAAAACTTAGGAGCACCAGGGAAAGAAAGTTATTGATTGAGATTTGGCCTGTATTGGGCCTATATTCTTGCTACTTTTGAAGCACACGTTGTCCAATAGAAACTAATATGTAACACAGTAAAATACATTATAAAAAGGTAAAATTTTGATTCCACTTTAGGAATATTAGGATTCTACATTGTGAAATCACAAGCTTCCTTTTGAGATGCATAACATTGAAAATTGTACACTGTCCAGGTTTATGGCGACAACATTCAAGAGATCAGTCACTCATTCGGTGCTGTCCTGAAGATGCTCTCTTTTATTTTCTTCCTGTGCCCCTAAATGTTTGCATAATACTGGTAAAGTTACCCGGTTTTTAGCTAGCTTGCCAATAAAAATGACCGAATAAAGGGTAAACAAATTATTAACGTGGAGTTTATGAAAGTGAAATGCGATCCGCTATAGATGTTTCTCTGGAAATATGGGTCATGTCTTTTGACCAGATGACATGTCTTCGTTGATGTAAAGGTGCGACAACGACGCTAACGAGTCTGCACTCACTTGCTCCTCTAAGGCACGTGCTAAAAAAACAGTTCACCAATGTCCTATGATTACTACAATTATCTGATGTTTTTTTTCTTATTTTTTCCCCATGCCTCCAAAAATTGAACTACTTGCCACTCAACAAAATGTTTGGTCTTATATCAGCCCTGTCCGATTCACAGTTCGTCAACTAGATAGATCACATGACATCTCTTGGTCACTTGAAACCAGTTGTGTTTGGGTAGTGAGTCACTGTACCAAAATGGCAGAACAGATTTGCATGTCCAAAATCTTAGAATGACCCTAGCAATCAGGCATTTTAAACCATTTTTTTGTGAGTTAAAGCATGACAAATTGAACACTATGTATTAAGGTATCATGGTAAAAAAAATAGTAGTGAATGACCAACATTTCACTCCGACGTCGCTTCAGCTCAAAAACAATCGCCATGATCCCTATAATATTTTTGTTTAGAGTAACGTTAGACTGATCACATGACCATTATTAGTACTGATTGTGATCACTAGGACATTGCCCACTATGTGGCACCGCCGATCAACATAATAAACATAATAGTTGCTCATTTCAAATGTAAAAAATGTCGCAGCAACCATTGTCAGGCAATATTTCATTGTTTTTTTAAATAATAAACAAGCTCGTGTACCATGGCCTCACCTACCTCCACAGCATCAACGCAACAGTATTTCTGCACGATGGGGGCTTCGAAAATGTCACATATAGTAACCGTAACTAACGTTAGATGTGTGACGTTCTCTTGGTTATCGTTTTATTAGCTACTTATTGAAACCGCAATCAACTTAATCAAAACTGTACTTCATCAATTCACCGATGAAATGAAACATATCGCTAAATGACCTAGCAATACCCGCCTCATTAGCTGACTAGCTAGCTAGGTTATACATTCCTTTGTTGGGACAGCCAACTCGAAGCCTTCACGGAAGGCCGCAAATTGGAAACATCCTGAGGTTTGGGTTAGATTTAGTTCCATTTAGCTCGACTATCAATTTCGACGCCCTGTGTGCTATATTATATTATTTATCTTACCTGTCTAGCTCGCTGAAGTGCGTCTTTAAAAGCGTCGTTCATTCCGGCGCCATTTCCCGACGGCGGAGCCACGTTCGAGTAGTCAGCCATATCTGTTGTAACACTTGTCTTCTCAAGCCCGGAGAGAGAAGATGGCCGTTCTCGTTGAAAAAATAGTCTCGCGTTGTGACACAGCAGAAAAGGGCCACACAAATCTCGCGAGTCCAGACAGAACAGGCAACTGGCTGTTTGACACGTCGATCAAGGACTAAGGCGGGATTTGGGTTGTACCATCCAATGGTTCTACTTGTACTATTTTACTAAAATGATGGAAAATCCTTTCAAATATTTGATTTACGCCTGCAACGTTAAGTTACAAATATGGTTACAATGTACACATGTTTTAGTAACTTTCATATTTAGTATGATAACCAAATACATATATTTGCAAAATGTAATACTGTAGGAAGTCCTGTATTTTGTGATATACATTATAATATGCTCTGAAGACACCCTCTTTGTGAGCACACACTGCACTGTAATTTAGAGTCTAAAACACTAATCTAGTTGTTGCACAAATGTGTTTGAAAGAAAGGCAAAGGAGGAGGCCATAGATACTTCACACTGATTTAATGACAATAGGGGTTAACAAAGGATTGGTCAGGCTGGAGATTGGGCCCCAATCAGCCCTCCAACAACAGTCCTTTGGTTGTATATTTGGTAGTTCTATTTGGTAGTTCATTGCAATTTGAAGTATTTTGGGACAGTTTATTGACAATGGCATCAAGTTTGAAGGTTGTTGTTTTGTACAGAGTATTACATAAAATCATTCACAAAAACCTACAACAAATTATAATTAACCATGACTCTGAAATCAGGAAAGCATTGTGTCTAGTTTCTTCATCAAGGTGTAGTTTAACAGAGCGCATGGAATCGCCCGGACGAAACTGGCCCCCATCCCATTGTAGTATCCTCGTATTCCATGTCTCTCATAGATGCCTGTGAATCCCTGAAGAAAAGTTGTGGGTGAAGTTGAACTGAAAGCTGTAAGACAAGGAAGTAAGAATAGCCTGTTATGGACACATCACATCCAGTAAGTTATGTACAGTATGGTACACTGTACCTCACAGACTACAGTGACACAATTCTAATCAGGGACAGGAGGAGCATATTGTGATCATATAAACTGACCAAGACACACTTCTGGTCCTAGGAACGGTGGGTGTCCTGGTTAGATCACATGACCCTAGGGACGATGTCCTGGTTAGATCACATGACCCTAGGGACGATGTCCTGGTTAGATCACATGGCCCTAGGGACAGTGGGTGTCCTGGTTAGATCCCATGGCCCTAGGGATGGTGGGTGTCCTGGTTAGATCACATGGCCCTAGGGATGGTGGGTGTCCTGGTTAGATCACATGGCCTTAGGGACGGTGGGTGTCCTGATTAGATCCCATGGCCCTAGGGATGGTGGGTGTCCTGGTTAGATCACATGGCCCTAGGGACGATGTCCTGGTTAGATCACATGGCCTTAGGGACAGTGGGTGTCCTGGTTAGATCACATGGCCCTAGGGACAGTGGGTGTCCTGGTTAGATCACACGGCCCTAGGGACGATGTCCTGGTTAGATCACATGGCCCTAGGGACGATGTCCTGGTTAGATCACATGGCCCTAGGGACGATGTCCTGGTTAGATCACATGACCCTATGGACGATGTCCTGGTTAGATCACATGGCCTTAGGGACAGTGGGTGTCCTGGTTAGATCACATGGCCCTAGGGACAGTGGGTGTTCTGGTTAGATCACATGGCCCTAGGGATGGTGGGTGTCCTGGTTAGATCACATGGCCCTAGGGATGGTGGGTGTCCTGGTTAGATCACATGGCCCTAGGGATGGTGGGTGTCCTGGTTAGACCACATGGCCCTAGCGACAGTGTCACATGGCCCTAGCGACAGTGGGTGTCCTGGTTAGATCACATGGCCCTAGGGATGGTGGGTGTCCTGGTTAGATCACATGGCCCTAGGGACGGTGGGTGTCCTGGTTAGATCACATGACCCTAGGGACGGTGGGTGTCCTGGTTAGATCACATGGCCCTAGCGACAGTGTCACATGGCCCTAGCAACAGTGGGTGTCCTGGTTAGATCACATGGCCCTAGTGACAGTGTCACATGGCCCTAGCGACAGTGGGTGTCCTGGTTAGATCACATGGCCCTAGGGATGGTGGGTGTCCTGGTTAGATCACATGGCCCTAGCGACGGTGGGTGTCCTGGTTAGATCACATGGTCAGGAAAAGTTACATGCAGAGTTCATTGAAACAGATAAATGAGTGGCTTATTTTAATTGAATGAAAATGTTCCTGATTATTGTTCTTTGCATGGATCGACCGTTACCCTGAGCTTGCTGCTGGGTCCTGATCACAGCTAGAGGATAGCTGCTTATCTGTCCAGCAGAGAAGGCCACAAAACTGAAAAAGAAGAGCTGGGAGTCACTGCTGTAGTCCTGTTGGGTCTTAGCCCAGGTCACAATGGACTGCGAGAGAGGGAGAGAGAGGGAGGGAGAGATAGAGGGGGAGGTGAGAAAATGAGAGAGAGGGGGACAGAGAGATACAGAGAGAGAGAGAAAGGAGAGAGAGAGAGGGGGACAGAGAGATTGAGGGGGAGGTGAGAAAAATAGAGAGGGGGGGACAGAGAGATACAGAGATAGAGGAGAGAGAGAGAGAAAGGAGAGAGAAATAGAGAGAGGAGAGTCAGTGATAGGATACCGTTTAGATTGATGTAAAATCAATGGGTTCGAACTCAGGCCTCCTTCATTCACAGGCTTTTGCTCAGAGGGCAAACAACACAATCTTGTGGCACGCAGATAAACAAAAAAGTAAGGTTGATGTAGTTCATGTTGGGCTCTCTGAACAGGTTGGTCATAGCCAACTCAAAATGGACTGACAGTTGAGAGAGAGGGGGTGGGGAGAGGAAGAGAGTGAAGTCTGACCTGGTCAGTCATATCCAACTCAAGACGGACTAACAGATGTGAGAGAGGGGGGGAGAGAGGAAGAGAGTGGAGTACATTACTGTAAAACAAGGTTGCTTTATGTTTTCATACCCATCTTGAAGTGTGAACTTGCTCAGAAGGGCTAGAGTTTTCACCAGTCCGTTCCACGAACGGAGTGTGTAGGCCAACAAGTACACACAAGTCCCCATATAGAACTCAATTCATAGATCTCTATGGTAATATACTTCAAATGGAATGTACATGGAGTCCCAAATGTTACCCAATCATCTATAGTACACTACAGAGAGTACAATTCAGATAGTACACTACAGATAGTACACTACAGATAGTACACTACAGATAGTACACTACAGATAGTACACTACAGATAGATAGTACACTACAGATAGATAGTACACTACAGATAGTACACTACAGATAGTTCAATACAGATAGTACACTACAGATAGATAGTACACTACAGATAGTTCACTACAGATAGTACACTACAGATAGTACACTACAGATAGTTCACTACAGATAGTTCACTACAGATAGTACACTACAGATAGATAGTACACTACAGATAGTACACTACAGATAGTACACTACAGATAGTTCACTACAGATAGTTCACTACAGATAGTTCACTACAGATAGTTCACTACAGATAGTTCACTACAGATAGTACACTACAGATAGATAGTACACTACAGATAGTTCACTACATATAGTTCACTACAGATAGTTCACTACAGATAGTACACTACAGATAGTACACTACAGATAGTACACTACAGATAGATAGTACACTACAGATAGTACACTACAGATAGTACACTACAGATAGTACACTACAGATAGTTCACTACAGATAGTTCACTACAGATAGTTCACTACAGATAGTTCAATACAGATAGATAGTACACTACAGATAGTTCACTACAGATAGTTCACTACAGATAGTACACTACAGATAGTACACTACAGATAGATAGTACACTACAGATAGTACACTACAGATAGTACACTACAGATAGTTCACTACAGATAGTTCACTACAGATAGTACACTACAGATAGATAGTACACTACAGATAGATAGTACACTACAGATAGTTCACTACATATAGTTCACTACAGATAGTTCACTACAGATAGTACACTACAGATAGTACACTACAGATAGTACACTACAGATGTGATAGAGTGTTAGGCTGTCTGACCTGGTGAACGGCACACTCCACCCCAGCGTAGGGAATCATACAGAGGATACTGGGTCTGAAGCCCCTGTAGAAGGATGCAGCAGACTCATTCCTGTAGATGGAGCGGGCACACTGCACCACCCCGCTGTAGGTACCTGCCCATAGGTTCAGTCTCACCTTTAGCACCTGGCAGATGGAGGCAGGGAGCACGTCATTGGTCTAAGTTCTTAACCAATAGATAGATATATTAGCTAGACAGTCCAGTGTTTCTTACAAGTTGTATATTGACAGTGAGAAATTGTTGTGTATACGGTTGACAACGCAAAAAGAAAGAAGGAAAGAAAGAAAGAAATCAACGATAAAAGGCACCAAACTGGTCCCCACCAACACATGATATAACACAGACAGGAATGAATTCAGACTGAGGTCACGTTCCAGGCCAACTACATTGCAGACATTGCATTTGATAATTCTATCCTCCTGATTCCTGCTTACAAGCAAAAATTAAAGCAGGAAGTACCAGTGACTCGCTCAGTATGGAAGTGGATAGATGACGCGGATGCTACGTGTTTTGCTAGCGCAGAGTGGAAAATATTCCGTGATTCATCCAATGGCATTGAGGAGCACACCACCTCAGTCAAACGGCTTCATCAAATCAAATCAAATTGTATTCGTCACATGCGCTGTATACAAGTGAACTCTCCGGTACCGCTTGCCGTGCGAAAGCAGAGAGAACAGTCTATGACTAGGGTGGTTGGAGTCTTTGACAATTTTTAGGACCTTCCTCTGACACCGCCTGGTATAGAGGTCCTGGATGGCAGGAAGCTTGGCCCCAGTGATGTACTGGGCCGTACGCACTACCCTCTGTAGATCGGAGGCCAGGCAGTTGTCATACCAGGCGGTGATGTAACCATGCTCTTGATGGTGCAGCTGAGGAACCTTTTGAGGATCTGAGGACACATGCCAAATCTTTTCAGTCTCCTGAGGGGAAATAGGCTTTGTCGTGCCCTCTTCATGACTGTCTTAGTTTGTTTGGACCATGTTAGTTTGCTGGTGATGAAGACACCAAGGAACTTGAAGCTCTTAACTTGCTCCACTACAGCCCTGTCAATGAGAATGGGGGCGTGCTCGGTCCTCCTTTTCCTGTAGTCCACAATCATCTCCTTTGTCTTGATCCCGTTAAGGGAGAGGTTGTTGCCCTTGCACAACACGGCCAGGTCTCTGACCTCCTCCCTATAGGCTGTCTCATCGTTGTCGGTGATCAGGCCTACCACTGTTGTGGTAGGCCTGATGGTTTTGGAGTCGTGCCTGGCCATGCAGTCATGAGTGAACAGGGAGCGCAGGAAGGGACTAAGCACGCACCCCGGAAGCCCCCCCCCCCGTTGAGGATTAGCGTGGCGGATGTGTTGTTCCTTACCCTTAATACCTGGGGGCGACCCATCAAGAAGTCAAGGATTCATTTGCAGAGTGAAGTGTTTAGTCCCAGGGTCCTTAGCTATGTGATGAGCTTTGAATAGCATTCTCACATAGGTGTTCCTTTTGTCCAAGTGGGCATCATCTGTGGATCTGTTGGGGCGGTATGCAAATTTGAGTGGGTCTAGGGTTTCTGGGATAATGGTGTTGATATGAGCCATTACCAGCCTTTCAAAGCACTTCATGGCTACAGATGTGAGTGCTACAGGTCAGTAGTCATTTAGGCAGTTCACCTTAGTGTTATTGGGCACAGGGACTATGGTGGTCTGCTTGAAACATGTTGGTATTACAGACTCAGTCAGGGACAGGTTGAAAATGTCAGTGAAGACACTTGCCAGTTGGTCATCACATGCTCGGAGTACACGTCCTGGTAATCTGTCTGGCCCTGCTGCCTTGTGAATGTTGACCTGTTCAAAGGTCTTACTCACATCGGCTACGGAGAGTGTGATCACACAGTTGTCCGGAACAGCTGATGCTCTCATGCATGTTTCAGAGTTACTTGCCTGGAAGCGAGCATTGAAGTAATTTAGCTCATCTGGTAGGCTCGTGTCACTGTACAGCTCGCGGCTGTGCTTCCCTTTGTAGTCTGTAATAGTTTGCAAGCCCTGCCACATCCAATGAGCGTCGAAGCCGGTGTAGTACGATTCAATCTTATTCCTGTATTGATGCTTTGCCTGTTTTATGGTTTGTCGGAGGGCATAGCGGGATTTCTTATAAGCTTACAAGAGTCCCGCTCCTTGAAAGCGGCAGCTCTACCCTTTAGCTCAGTGCGGATGTTGCCTGTAACCCAAGGCTTCTGGTTGGGATATGTACGTATGGTCAATGTGGGGACGACGTCATCGATGCACTTATTAATGAAGCCAGTGACTGATGTGGCGAACATATTCCAGCCTGTGCTAGCAAAACAGTCCTGTAGCTTAGCATCTGCTTCATCTGACCACTTTTTTATAGACCGAGTCATTGGTGCTTCCTGCTTTAGTTTTTTCTTGTAAGCAGGAATCAGGAGGATAGAATTATGGTCAGATTTGCCAAATTGGGGGCGAGGGAGAGCTTTGTATGCATCTCTGTGTGTGGAGTAAAGGTGGTCTTGAGTTTATTTCCTCTCTGGTTAAATATGCTGGTAGAAACTAGGTAAAACGGATTTAAGTTTCCCTGCATGAAAGTCCCCGACCACTAGGAGCACCGCCTCTTTATGGATATATATTTATGGTCCTACACAGCTCATTGAGTGCGGTCTTAGTGCCTGCATCTGTTTGTGGTGGTAAATAGGGAGCTACGAAGAATACAGATGAAAACTCTCTTCGTAAATAGCGTGGTCTACAGCTTATCATGAGATACTCTACCTCAGTCGAGCAAAACCTTGAGACCTTAGATTTCGTGCACCAGCTGTTGTTTACAAATATACATAGACCACCACCATTTGTCTTACCAGAGGCCGCTGTTCTATCCTGCCCGAAAAAGCATAAAACTCGCCAGCTGTATGTTATTCATGTCATCGTTCTGCCACGACTCAGTGAAACATAATATATGACAGTTTTTAATGTCCTGTTAGTACGTAAGTAAGTCATTGTTAGTCTAATTTATTCAGCCTGGGATGCAGCCTAACACTGTATATCAGTAGTTCATACCTCTCAAGTTTAGAAGGCCACATGCACAGTGTATTCAGAAAGTATTCAGACCCCTTTATCCACATGTTGTTACGGTACAGCCTTATCCTAAAATGGATTAAATTACTTATTTTCCTCATCAATCTACACACAATACCCCATAATGACATCACAATACCCCATAATGACATCACAATACCCCATAATGACATCACAATACCCCATAATGACATCACAATACCCCATAATGACATCACAATACCCCATAATGACATCACAATACCCCATAATGACAAAGTGAAAAGAGGTTTAGACATTTTTGCAAATTTATACTTAAAAAAAAAACAGAAATACCTTATTGACATAGTATTCAGACACTTTACTATGAGACTCAAAATTGAGTCCAGCTGCATTCTGTTTCCATTGATCATCCTTGAGATGTCTCTACAACTTGATTGGAATCCACCTGTGGTAAATTCAGTTGATTGGACATGATTTGGAAAGGCACACACCTGTCTATATAAGGTCCCACAGTTGACAGTTGTTGTGGAATAATCAGAATTAGTTGGTAAGATGTTTTATATTCATCATATGTTTGTAAGTTACTTCTCATCAGAATGGTATTTTTGTATAATACTGTGGCGAGGTTGCAGTTATCTGTTCTATGTCAAGACTAAGTTGCATGGGCCGCAGAGAGGGGAGAGGTCAAAGTGTCATCATGAGTAAACATATCTTTTGCTCCACTGTGTCTGTGCCAGTCACGCCCTACTTTTCCCATCGGGGAAAGGAGGATGGCAGTGTCTGGAATCATTCTATCCTCTCCGTGAGCTTGTCCAGGATTGGTTGTATTTAGAATTGGTTGTATCTAAATGACAATTTGATATATGCCTGTTGATATGGAGGATTGGTTTATGGTTCTAGGGTTTGAGTAAGGAGACAAAGCTGAAGGATTTATTATGTCTATGCTGTCTGACTATGTGTGTTCTTTGCTATTAAAGGATCGCAGTTGCAATGCAGAGGGGGCTCTCAGAGAATTCATGGATAGACACACTGAATTGTCTGAGAGTCACAGGGTTGTGATAGAGCTCATATAATTAAAGATGGACTTTGATAACTAACTCTGATTTGTGTTGTGGTTTGCTCCCATGATTTGGTAAATAGAGGAAATTTCCACGACATTGTGCATGTCAGAGCAAAAACCAAGCCATGAGGTCGAAGGAATGGTCTGTAGAGCTCCGAGACAGGTTTGTGTCAAGGCACAGATCTGGAGAAGGGTACCAAAACATTTCTGCAGCATTGAAGGTCCCCAAGAACACAGTGGCCTCCATCATTCTTAAATAAAAGACGTTTGGAACCACCGAGACTGTTCCTAGAGCTGGCGGCCGGCCAAACTGAGCAATCGGGTGAGAAGGTGGTCTGGGAGGTGACCAAGAACCGATGTTCACTCTGACAGAGCTCCAGAGTTCCTCTGTGGAGATGGGAGGACCTTCCAGAAGGACAACCATCTCTGCAGCACTCCACCAATCAGGCCTTTATGGTAAAGCGACAAGACGGAAGCCACTCCTCAGTAAAAGGCACATGACAGCCCGCTTGGAGTTTGCCAAAAGACACCTAAAGACTTTTAGAGAAACAAGATTATCTGGTCTGATGAACCCAAGATTGAACTCTTTGGCCTGAATGCCAAGCGTCACATCTGGAGGAAACCTGGCATCATCCGTACAGTGAAGCATGGTAGTGGAAGCGTCATGCTGTGGGGCAGTTTTTCAGTGGCAGGGACTGGGAGACTAGTCAGTGTCGAGGGAAAGATTAACAGAGCAAAGTAGTGAGAGATCCTTGATGAAAACCTGTTCAGGGCCTCAGACTGGGGCAAAGGTTTACCTTCTAACACGACAAAAGCCCTTAACACACAGCCAAGACAACGCAATGGCTTTGGGTCAAGTCTGAATTAAGTGGCCCAGCCAGAGCCCGGACTTGAATCTGATCAAACATCTCCAGAGAGACCTGAAAATAGCTGTGCAGTGACGCTCCACATCCAATCTAACAGAGAGAAGAATGGGAGAAACTCCCAGAATACAGGTGTGCCAAGCTTGTAGTGTCATACCCAAAAATACTTAACACACCGGCCATCCTACAATCTAAACTAGATGCCCCCAATCTCACACAAATTATCAATGAACCTCTTAGGTACAACTCGTAAACACGGGCACTCTCATAGATATCATCCTGACCAACTTGCCATCTAAATACACCTCTGCTGTCTTCAATCAGGATCTCAGGAATCACCGCCTCATTGCCTGCGTCCGTAATGAATCTGCGGTCAAACAACCACCCCTCATCACTGTCAAACGCTCCCTAAAACACTTCAGTGAGCAGGCCTTTCTAATCGACCTGACCTGGGTATCCTGGAAGGATATTGACCTCATTCCGTCAGTAGAGGATGCCTGGTTATTCTTTAAAAGTGCTTTCCTCACCATCTTAAATAAGCATGCCCCATTCAAAAAATGTAGAACCAGGAACAGACATAGCACTTGGTTCACTCCAGACCTGACTGCCCTTAACCAACACAAAAAACATCCTGTGGTGTACTGCATTAGCATCAAATAGCCCCCGCGATATGCAGCTTTTCAGGGAAGTTAGGAACCAATATACACAGGCAGTCAGGAAAGCAAAGGCTAGCTCTTTCAAACAGAAAATTGCATCCTGTAGCACAAACTCCAAAAAGTTCTGGGACACTGTAAAGTCCATGGAGAATAAGAACACCTCCTCCCAGCTGCCCACTGCACTGAGGATAGGAATCACTGTCACCACCGATAAATCCACGTTAATTGAGAATTTCAATAAACATTTATTTACGGCTGGTCATGCTTTCCACCTGGCTACCCCTACCCCGGTCAGCAGGCCTGCACTCTCCACAGCAACTTGGCCAAGCCTCCCCATTTCTCCTTCACCAAAATCCAGATAGCTGATGTTCTGAAAGAGTTGCAAAATCTGGACCCCTAAAAATCAGCTGGGCTAGACAATCTGGACCCTCTCTTTCTAAAATGATCTGCCACAAACACTATTACTAGCCTGTTCAACCTCTCTTTCGTATCGTCTGAGATCCCCAAAGATTGGAAAGCTGCCGCAGTCATCCACCTCTTCAAAGGGGGAGACACTCTAGACCCAAACTGTTACAGACCTATATCCATCCTGCCCTGCCTTTCTAAAGTCTTTGAAAGCCAAGTTAACAAACAGATCACTGACCATTTCGAATCCCACCGTACCTTCTCCGCTGTGCAATCTGGTTTCCGAGCTGGTCATGGGTGCACCTCAGCCACGCTCTAGGTTCTAAACGATATCATAACCGCCATCGATAAAAGACAATACTGTGCAGTCGTATTCATCAGCCTTGCCAAGGCTTTCGACATTCTTATCGGCAGACTCAACAGCCTTGGTTTCTCAAATTACTGACTCGCCTGGTTCACCAACTACTTCTCAGACAGAGTTCAGTGTGTCAAATTTTTCATCAAAATTTGACCTCTGGCAGTCTCCATGGGGTGCCACAGGGTTCAATTCTCGGGCCGACTCTTTTCTCTGTATACATCAATGATGTCGCTCTTGCTGCTGGTGATTCTCTGATCCACCTCTACGCAGATAACACCATTCTGTATACATCTAGCCCTTCTTTGGACACTGTGTTAACTAACCTCCAGACGAGCTTCAATGCCATACAACTCTCAACTATCTTACCGATCCTTGACTGCGGGCGATTTCATTTACAAAATAGCCTCCAACAAGCTACTCAGCAAATTGGATGCAGTCTATCACAGTGCCATCTGTTTTGCCACCAAAGTCCCATATACTACACACCACTGCGACCTGTTCACTCTCATTGGCTGGCCCTCGCTTCATACTTGTCGCCAAACAAACTGGCTCCAGGTCATCTATAAGTCTTTGGTAGGTAAAGCCACGCCATATCTCAGCTCACTGGTCACCATAGCAGCACCCACCCGTAGCACGCGCTCCAGCAGGTATATTTCACTGGTCACCCCCAAAGTCAATTCCTCCTTTGGCCGCCTTTCCTTCCAGTTCTCTGCTGCCAATGACTGGAACGAATTGCAAAAATCACTGAAGCTGTCAGAGCAGCTCACAGATCATTGCACCTGTACATAGCCCATTAGTAAACAGCCCATCCAACTATATCATCCCCATATTGTTATTTTTTGTGTTGCTCCTTTGCACTCCAGTATCTCTACTTACATTAATCTTCTGCACATCTATCACTCCAGTATTTAATTGCTAAATTGTAATTACTTTGCCACTACGGCCTATTTATTGCCTTACCTCCCTAATCTTACCTCATTTGCACACACTGTATATAGATGTTTCTATTGTGTTTTTGACTGTACGTTTGTTTATTCCATGTGTGTCACGCTCTGGCCTTAGTTATCTTTGTTTTCTTTATTATTTTGTTTAGGTCAGGGTGTGACATGGGGGATTTATGTGTTTTGACTTGTCTAGGGGTTCTGTATGTTTATGGGTCTGTTTCCTTTCTATGTAGTGTTTGTATGTTTATGGGGCTGTTTCCTTTCTAGGTAGTTTTGTATGTTTATGGGTCTGTTTCCTGTCTAGGTAAATTGTATGTCTATGGTTGCCTAGATTGGTTCTCAATTAGAGGCAGCTGTCTATCGTTGTCTCTGATTGGGAACCATATTTAGGCAGCCATATTCTTTGGGTATTTTGTGGGTGATTGTCTCCTGTGTCAGTGTTTTTGCCACACGGGACTGTTTTCGGTTTGTCACATTTTGTAGTTGTGTTCATGTTGAGTTTTCCATGTTAAAACCATGGACGCGTACCACGCTGCATTTTGGTCCGATCCTTGTTTCACCTCTTCAGAGGAAGAGGAAGAAATCTGCCTTTATGTGTAACTCTGTTGTTTTTTGTCGCACTGCTATGCTTTCTCTTGGCCAGGTCGCAGTTGTAAATGAGAACTTGTTCTCAACTGGCCTCCCTGGTTAAATAAAGGTGAAATAAAACATGTATATATTTAAACTCGAGGCTGTAATCGCTGCCAAAAGGTGCTTCAGCAAAGCATTGAGTAAAGGGTCTGGATACTTATGGAAATGTAATATTACAGTTTTTTATTTTTAACAAATTTGCAAACATTTCTACAAACCTGTTTTTGCTTTGTCATTATTGTGTGTAGATTAATGAGGGGGGGGGGGCATTTACATTTTAGAAACTGGCTATAACGTAACAAAATGTGGAAAAAGTCAAGGGGTCTGAATACTTTCCGAATGTACTGTATATCTGTAGTTCAGACCTGTCATAGAGCTCTGGTACCTCTAGAGGGTAGAAGACAGCATGTATATCTGTAGTTCAGACCTGTCATAGAGCTCTGGTACCTCTAGAGGATAGAAGACAGCATGAGCCACCGCCCCAGACACACAGCCCAGCCCAAACCTCTGCTGTACTGACAGACTCTCCTGCTGCCAGCGCTGGGTGTACACCTTCATCTGGAGAGAAAGAGAGAGAGACGTACGCTAATGATCAAAATCCAGAAAAGAGACATTAAATTCTACAACCATCTAAAAGGAAGTGATTCCCAAACCTTCCATAACAAAGCAATCACCTACAGAGAGATGAACCTGGAGAAGAGTCCCCTAAGCAAGCTGGTCCTGGAGCTCTGTTCACAAACACAAACACACCCCACAGAGCCCCAGGACAGCAACACAATTAGACCCAAACAAATCATGAGAAAACAAAAAGATAATTACTTGACATATTGGAAAGAATTAACAAAAAAACAGAGCAAACTGGAATGCTATTTGGCCCTAAACAGAGAGTACACAGTGGCAGAATACCTGACCACTGTGAATGACCCAAACTTAAGGAAAGCTGTGACTATGTACAGACTCAGTGAGCATAGCCTTGCTATTGTGAAAGGCCGCCGTAGGCAGACCTGCCTCTCAAGAGAAGACAGGCTATGTGCACACTGCCCACAAAATGAGATGGAAACTGAGCTGCACTTCCTAACCTCCTGCCAAATGTATGACCATATTAGAGGCACATATTTCCCTTAGATTACACAGACCCACAAAGAATTCCAAAACAAATCCAATTTTGATAAACTTCCATATCTATTGGGTGTAATACCACAGTGTGACATCACAACAGCAAGATCTGTTGCCACAAGAAAAGGTCAACCAGTGAAGAACAAACACCATTGTAAATACAACCCATATTTAGGTTGATTTATTTGACCTTTTGTACTTGTAACTATTTGCACATCATTATTATAAATCCCTTTGAATTTAATTTAATTGAGGGGGGGGGGGGGGGATAGGGTAAAGTATCCATATCTGAACGTATTGGTTGTAAATTCTCCAGTGGCCCTTGTGTTATTACAGTACGTGTTACCTGAGCGTAGATGAGGCACTGCAGAGTTGACTGGGGGGTTCCCTTCAGCACGTTCACAGCGTTTCCCTGCCACATAGACCTCACACCCCCCGCCTTTAGCTCTCTGAATCCCTGGGAGGACGCCTTGGATCCATACACCTAAATACACACACAATATCTTCTTTAATTATTAACCTCTGTCTCCAGTCCACGGATTCACGGTTCATACAGGTAACTGCCAAAACAATAGAAACACCCATCTTGATAGGGCGGGCCACCACGAGCTCCAATTAGCAACTGTCATCGAATTTGTAAAAATGTTTTTTTTTTTTTTACAATTCAAATAAATACATTAGTTGGATAATGGAAGAAGATGGTCCAAACTGTTAGAATTGTATAATCCATCAGATTTTGAATTAATTATAGCACATACAATATTTTACTGGCACGGATTCTAAGGAATGGAGTAGAGGGATTTTGATGGGAATTCAATATTCAATTTATTGTTAATTTAAAAAATGTTTTTTGGGGAAATGCACTCATATATATATATTAGCTAATTGTTTCAGGGTTTGTTTTTTGTATCTTGTGTTAAAATAGAGAAAATGATATATGCCTAATTTGCATAAATACACTGGGTGTATTTGCATATATCAAACATTAACACAAAGGGTCGGAATAGGACTGCAACCACCTTAGAGACCTATCTATACATATGTTGCATTGTTTGCGAGATCCGAAAATAATATCACTATAATCCGAGTGTTCATTTTTGAGGGGGAAATTGCTTTAATTTCATCGCATCTAATTAAAAAATAAATTAAACTGTACTAAATGATAAATGTTTTTCAATTCCCTTTTTAAAAAAAAAATAAAGTCGTGTTTCTTCTCTTTCATGTGATGTAAGTGTCGAGATAGTGCGTTAAATGCCAGATTAATCTTTTGTCGTTTTTATAGATACAACGGAAAGACAAAGGTATTTCATTCGACACATTTCGGCCGTTACCGGGGTGTGTTTGACAGGACATTGACAAGCCTTTCCACAGGCGTAATGTTAACGGGGGGGAGAACGATAGACACAAGCCAAAGTATGAAATAGACGCAGGAGTAAAATCAAAGCAATCGATCCAGCGATTCCCTTGAACACAGTAAATAGTTGGCCGAAGAAAACAGATCCTTAGGTGGGAGTTTCTACTTCAATGCACCTTGGCATAGATTCTACAACAGTGGCGTGTATGCAAGGATACCAAGGGAAGCCAGGCTTCTTCCCCCCCAAAACATTGACCAATATTAAAAAATAATTTATAATAATTGTCATTTTCCTTCAATTCGCAAGAGGCTGAGAGGAGAAGAGGGGGAGGGCCAGAGGTGTGTGTGTGTATGTGTGTTGAGAGCACTGGTTGAGAGAGCAGAGGCAGCGGAGTTACGGCGTGACAACTTTTTTTACCGCAGTAGACTATTTAGATTGGTCATTATGGAGACTCCCTTTTCGCTAGAATTGATATAAAAACGACAAAGCATTGGAAAACGTAGGCATCAAGTAGGCTATTAATTTATATGCCATTGTAGGATACTGTAGCCTACCATTTGATACTGTACACGATGTTGAAATTACGATATTTACCTGTAGGTCCCTAAGCATGATGGGATGCTAATTGCTTAATTAACTCAGGAACCACACCTGTGTGGAAGCGCCTGATTTCAATATACGTTGTATCCCTCATTTACTCAACTGTTTCCATTATTTTTACCAGTTACCTGTAGGTCCGTACTCTTCATTTCTGTAGGGTTAGAGTTAGAGTTAGGGTTAATTTCTGAACCATGTGAATATGAGACTACGAAGTCTGGCAATGCAAAGTATTACTGGGTGTTATCAAGCTGTATTAAAGAAGTGTTTAGGTTATAATATTGTTCCTGTAGTTGTGTCTTGAGGCGGTCGATAGGAGCAGTCAGGGTTCTGGACACGGCGTCGGCCAGCCCTGCAGCCAGGACAAAACTCCTCCATTCCCCTGAGCCTGCTGACAGGTCCGGGGGCAGCTCCAGGGGCATGGTCCGGCTCTCACCCACATCAAACACCTGGAGAGGCAGACAGGAAGTCTACATCAAACACCTGGAGAGGCAGACAGGAAGTCTACATCAAACACCTGGCGAGGCAGACAGGAAGTCTACATCAAACACCTGGAGAGGCAGACAGGAAGTCTACATAAAACACCTGGAGAGGCAGACAGGAAGTCTACATCAAACACCTGGAGAGGCAGACAGGAAGTCTACATCAAACACCTGGAGAGGCAGACAGGAAGTCTACATCAAACACCTGGAGAGGCAGACAGGAAGTCTACATCAAACACCTGGAGAGACAGACAGGAAGTCTACATCAAACACCTGGAAAGGCAGACAGGAAGACAACATGAAACACCTGGAGAGACAGACAGGAAATCTACATCAAACAACTGGAGAGGCTGTCTACATCAAACACCTGGAGAGGCAGACAGGAAGTCTACATCAAACACCTGGAGAGGCAGACAGGAAGTCTACATCAAACACCTGGAGAGGCAGACAGGAAGTCTACATCAAACACCTGGAGAGGCAGACAGGAAGTCTACTTATATCACCTGGAGAGGCAGACAGGAAGACTACATATATCACCAACCGACAGACAGACAGACAGGAAGACTACATATATCACCAACCGACAGACAGGAAGACTACATTTATCACCTAGAGAGGCAGACAGGAAGACTACCTATATCACCTGGAGAGGCAGACAGGAAGACTACATATATCACCTGGAGAGGCAGACAGGAAGACTACATCAAACACCTGGAGAAGCAGACAGGAAGACTACATATATCACCTGGAGAGGCAGACAGGAAGACTACATCAAACACCTGGAGAGGCAGACAGGAAGACTACATATATCACCTGGAGAGGCAGACAGGAAGACTACATCAAACACCTGGAGAAGCAGACAGGAAGACTACATATATCACCTGGAGAGGCAGACAGGAAGACTACATATATCACCAACCGACAGACAGACAGGAAGACCACATATATCACCAACCAACAGACAGACAGGAAGACTACATATATCACCAACCGACAGACAGGAAGACTACATATATCACCAACCGACAGACAGGAAGACTACATATATCACCAACAGACAGACAGGAAGACTACATATATCACCAACCGACAGACAGACAGGAAGTCTACATATATCACCAACCGACAGACAGGAAGACTACATATATCACCAACCGACAGACAGGAAGTCTACATATATCACCTAGAGAGGCAGACAGGAAGACTAAATATATCACCTAGAGAGGCAGACAGGAAGACTACATATATCACCTAGAGAGGCAGACAGGAAGACTACATATATCACCTAGAGAGGCAGACAGGAAGACTACATATATCACCTAGAGAGGCAGACAGGAAGACTACATATATCACCTAGAGAGGCAGACAGGAAGACTACATCAAACACCTGGAGAAGCAGACAGGAAGACTACATATATCACCTAGAGAGGCAGACAGGAAGACTACATATATCACCTAGAGAGGCAGACAGGAAGACTACATATATCACCTAGAGAGGCAGACAGGAAGACTACATATATCACCAACCGACAGACAGACAGGAAGACTACATATATCACCAACCGACAGACAAACTCCTTCAACAGGGGCTTCAGACCCAGCATGCAATGTATGATCTCCTACACCTGGGTGGAGTGTGCAGTAGTTCATCAGGTAAGACACCACACACACACACACACACACACACACATAGCAGACTACATCGCACAAGGACAACAGCAGGGGTTTGAATGTTCATTGTTGGACATGGAAAGATTGTAAAATCACCAGGTGATGTTAATTGAAGAAATCTGTTCCCAGGTATTCCCACGTATAATAGAGATACATGTGATCGTATACAAATGGAAGAACGGTTTGAAATTATTATTGTTTAGTCAAACATTACATCTGTTTGGGCTTCTTCTGGTCACTTTGCCATCTACAACTTATTTATAATAATGTTCCGCCTCCCCGACTGCCCACCCAAGAAATAATCGGCCTGCGGCTGAATCTAATTGATGATCCCTGGACTACAGTCTGGGTTTGTATCCTGCTCGTCTGCTCTGCACACCACAATACTGTGTTAGGCACTAGCTCAGGGAGCTAACACAATTCCTCGTCTCAAACACTTCGAGCGTCGTCTAATGATGATCTCCACGCTGTTGGGGCTCTAGGAAGCTAGGTCCAGGTTTCATCAGTGTGACAGACTGGTCTCTTGTTCACTACAAGACTGTGTCAGGCCTCTGAGCTAAAGGCTAGGCATTAACCCTATTTGAAGGCTCGGAGAAACGAAGACTCAGGCCTCAGCGTCTCACCAGAGTGTGTTTCCATGAAGTGACCAGTTCTCCCAGGTTCTCTGCGGGGTTGAGGATGACATGCTGCAGGAACTCTCCCCAGTCCACGGTCATAGAACTGTCCTCATCCATCCTGTCAACAATAACATCAACAACATCAACAATCAAGATAATGGGTCGGCATGATGATATTCAATTAATTAATAAACATATTGACAAAAGTGAATGATCCTCTTAGTATCCATATTCTACAGGTCTGTACTGTGTTGTAGACTTGATCAAATTGTGCCCAATATAATAATTACATTGGAGTGTATGTGTGATTAGTGATACATTAGACATTAAGTCTGTCAATACATGCAATTAATTTTGTTATTACATATTAATCAATATTATCACAAGGTTTTTACAATGTAATAACTGACAGAGCGAACAGTGAGAGGATAGAAAGGGGGGGAAAAGGCACTCTTACATTTGTATAATTCTTTTTGCATTCGGCTTTGATATGTTCACTCCTAACTCCTTGAACAGATCTATGATTTCCTCCTGGCCAATGACCCCTAGTCAGACAAGACAACATGACCCCTAGTCAGAGAAGACAACATGACCCCTAGTCAGAGAAGACAACATGACCCCTAGTCAGAGAAGACAACATGACCCCTAGTCAGACAAGACAACATGACCCCTAGTCAGAGAAGACAACATGACCCCTAGTCAGAGAAGACAACATGACCCCTAGTCAGAGAGGACAACATGACCCCTAGTCAGAGAGGACAACATGACCCCTAGTCAGAGAAGACCTGATCCTAGATCAGCACAGAGCTGTGGATAATGAAGACCTGATCCTAGATCAGCCCAGAGCTGTGGATAATGAAACCCTGATCCTAGATCAGCCCAGAGCTGTGGATAATGAAGACCTGATCCTAGATCAGCCCAGAGCTGTGGATAATGAAGGACCTGATCCTAGATCCGCACTTCTACTCTGAGATGCTTAATTAAGGGCTTGTCAGTAAGCATGTCACGGTAAGGTCTACTACACCTGTTGTATTCAGCATGTGACAAATACCATTTGATTTGATTTATGAGTTTCTAATGTTGTCTATAGACAGAGAAAGAGTTCCTTTCAAATGGATAGGGTAAGAGCAGCCTGAATGACAGTCTGTTTGTGAGGTCATGCCAAACCTGAAACGGAGAGAGCAGAAACAAAGCACCCAGGTTAGGTTGAGAGACAGACAGGCAGACAGACAGACAGACAGACAGACAGGCAGACAGGCAGACAGACAGGCAGGCAGGCAGGCAGGCAGGCAGACAGACAGACAGACAGACAGATGAAGTCCTCCTCCTAGTTCTGAAGGTGTGTTAAGAGTACAGCACAAGTTCCTGTTTGCTGGTGTTCTGTATATGTAATTAAAAACACAACAATGCATGCAAGTCTCCATTCGGTTTGACCTTGAAAACGATTCATTTCAGTTTATATGATTTATGAATATAGCACTTTAAGTCACGTCAATTCAAAATTGCTATGCATTATATGATGTGATAAAAAAAAATACTCTTCATTGCATCTATTGCATGTAGACCTAGTGCTACTGTGCAAAAACAAAGACAAAAGCATGCTCAGAATGTCGTCTATGATACTGGAATGCCCGTGTCCCGGGGTTGGGCCCTGAGATGAGCCTACCAGCCTTTTTACGCACTGAAGATTGGACTACACCACCATTCCACTTACCGCATTTATTCTTGTCAAGGGCCATGAAGTGAATTCTCCATTTCTTCTCTCTGTCACTCATATAGCTTAGAAATTCGTCATAATCTAAACGTCCATCCTTGTTTCGGTCATAGTTATTAACGACAGTCTGGAAAAGTTTTTAAAAAAAGGGCAGTATATCATTTGGTTGCACCATATGAATAGACATTAGACGTACATGTTAACTCTCCCGTTATGCCGCTGGTAAATTAGAATAGGCCTCACATTTTTATTTATATTAGTTATTAAATATTGTAATAAATAAATACCTGAGCCTTCTGATCTGCAGCCATAATGCCCGTTTTTTTCATCTCATTATGAAGTTCTTCCACTGATATAGACCCGTCGTTATTCTTGTCTAGTTTCACAAACAAACCACGAAACTGATCCATGATTCTTCAATAATATATATATTTTTTTAATTACAAAATTTGAAATGGAATATAAATAAGCACCAATTCTACAAATACTACAACTACAGGCTATTAAGGTGCAAAGGCAATGTGCTTCATCTTCTTTTTTTCTCCATATGAACGCTGAGTCATAAAGCACCGGCAGCCCGACTGAACATGTCTTCAATGCGGTAGATGCTCCTCTACTGCGATAGACATGATGACGATGACGCGATAGCCCTACTGTCAAGACATGAGCCTGCACTTCCACCACTGTCCACCAGGTGTAGTGCTGAGCATAGACAAACAGACTGGCCACTGGTCCAGTCAGTGTATTTAACTGATCTGAAATAGATGAGGGAGGCCGGGCCACCAGGACCCCAAATAAAAATAGACTATGACGACTTGACCCATGACAAAACAAAAAAAATCCCATTCTAACTCTTGGGTCGGAGGTCTACTGTTGTGCCATTTGTGGCGAGGCTCATAGTAGGCTGATGGGTCAGAGGTAATTTAGGCCTAGTTCTGTTTATGTTATGTAACAAGAAGGGATCACTCTGAGATAGGTATGGGTCAGAGAGGTACGGGTCAGATAGGTACGGGTTAGATAGGTACGGGTCAGATAGGTACGGTCAGATAGGTACGGGTCAGAGAGGTACGGGTCAGATAGGTACGGGTCAGATAGGTACGGGTTAGATAGGTACGGGTCAGATAGGTACGGTCAGATAGGTACGGGTCAGAGAGGTACGGGTCAGAGAGGTACGGTCAGATAGGTACGGGTCAGATAGGTACGGGTCAGATAGGTACGGGTCAGAGAGGTACGGATCAGAGAGGTACGGGTCAGAGAGGTACGGTCAGAGAGGTACGGATCAGAGAGGTACGGGTCAGAGAGGTACGGGTCAGATAGGTACGGGTCAGAGAGGTACGGGTCAGAGAGGTACGGGTCAGAGAGGTACGGGTCAGAGAGGTACGGTCAGAGAGGTACGGATCAGAGAGGTACGAGTCAGAGAGGTACGGGTCAGAGAGGTACGGGTCAGAGAGGTACGGGTCAGATAGGTATGGGTCAGAGAGGTACGGGTCATCATTAGGTACAGGTCAGAGGTACAGGTCAGAGGTTATAAGCCTGGACAGGCTACACCTGCATTGCTTGCTGTTTGGGGTTTTAGGCTGGGTTCTGTACAGCACTTTGATATATCAGCTGATGTCAGAAGGGCTTGATAAATACATTTGATTTGACGTGAGGCCAGTCCTCTGGATTTGGATCCTCTTACCACCATAGCTGATGACTTGAATGGAAAGACACCAAACAGACTATTTCTCCATTTAAATTCAATCGACTCCCTGTCTTGTCCTCCTCTAACCAAACCACAGCCCTTTATTATAAGGCTTATAATAACCTGCTAAGGCTGTTACAATGTTCTTTTCACTCAACTTGGGATGCCAAGTCCATATAGGTGGGTGTTTAAACAGAAATACAGGCATAAAAAAACGGAATCTTTGCACCTCAACAGATGAATAAACAAAACAGAGTCGAATATGGGAAATGGCGTGCTACAGCAGCATTTAAGTTCTAGAAAGAGCCCCTGGATTCCAGCGAGCAGAGAAAGCATACCGGTGGGGTCGGACGCAAGAGGAGGGGAGCCACGGCTGTTTAAAGTGTGTCTATATCGGGATGTGGATAAATATCACGGGGTCCACAGCTCTGAGTAATCACTCTAAACGTAGCTAGGCTACTTAATCTATCTGTAGCTGTTCACTGTTCAACTGCCTGACTGTGTGTCAGTGTCTGGCTGGCGCTGATATTATTGTTGAGAGTTGCAGAGAGAGCAGCGGTTAAGTTTTCCACTTGTCGCCATATCAGAGGGGTCTCTGTCCCCTGGATATATTTTCATAGCGGATTGACTGACAGGCAGCGTCCGTCAAACACCAGCGGGTTCTCTTCTCTCCAGCGCAGGGCCGCTTCGGGGAAACTATGGGGAAAGATTATTATAAAATCCTGGGGATAGTGAAAGGAGCGGCCGACGAGGATATCAAGAAGGCGTACAGAAAACAGGCTCTGAAATGGCACCCGGACAAAAACAAGGCGGCCAACGCCGAGGAGAAATTTAAGGAGATCGCCGAGGCATATGAAGTCCTCAGTGATCCGAAGAAAAGGGAGATATATGATCAGTATGGAGAGGAAGGTAGGATAATATGACATCCCACATTTCATTATTGTCTTCTTCTGGTTGTCATTTCACCCACCCCGGTCATTGAGCGCACACATCAAAAGGTGCGTGGAATATTATTGGCCATTATCCAATACAGACCGACATTTTAACCACACTGGTTAGAGAAGGCAACAGCGTTTCACTCTCATTTAATTTATTCGTAACATGTATTGTAATAAACCAATATGCTAGAATACAGCAAGTTACTATTTCCCTTCTTGTCGGGGTAGCGTATCAGTCTGCCCACAATATGCAGACATTGCTCTTGGTTGGTCAGAAATATATAACAGTAATTATTTCCAAATATATTGTCAGATTGTATTATTATTACTGTCAATTACAGTTGAACATGTCAGTATAGAGCTGTTTTGCAGCCCAAGGCATTAAAACCATTTCAATGGCAGATGGGAAAACAGCAGATTTGCCATGGTAGGAGGAATCCACTGACCTGGAGACATTCAGCTACAATGCCATGTGCTTATAAATGTATTCTTCTGTGTATTGCCTATGTACAGTATATACCTGGATCAAATACTATGTACAGTATATACCTAGATCAAATACTACGTACATTATATACCTGGATCAAATACTATGTACAGTATATACCTGGATCAAATACTATAGACCTGGATCAAATACTATGTACAGTATATACCTAGATCAAATACTACGTACAGTATATACCTGGATCAAATACTATGTACAGTATATACCTGGATCAAATACTATAGACCTGGATCAAATACTATGTACAGTATATACCTGGATCAAATACTATGTACAGTATATACCTGGATCAAATACTATAGACCTGGATCAAATACTATGTACAGTATATACCTGGATCAAATACTATGTACAGTATATACCTGGATCAAATACTATAGACCTGGATCAAATACTATGTACAGTATATACCTGGATCAAATACTATGTACAGTATAGACCTGGATCAAATACTATGTACAGTATATACCTGGATCAAATACTATGTACAGTATAGACCTAGATCAAATACTATGTACAGTATATACCTGGATCAAATACTATGTACAGTATAGACCTGGATCAAATACTATGTACAGTATAGACCTGGATCAAATACTATGTACAGTATATACCTGGATCAAATACTATGTACAGTATAGACCTGGATCAAATACTATGTACAGTATATACCTGGATCAAATACTATGTACAGTATAGACCTGGATCAAATACTATGTACAGTATATACCTGGATCAAATACTGTGCATGGCAAATATTCCAGCACATTGACTAGGACTTTTCGATTGGTCCCATTGACTAGGACTATTCGATTGGTCCCATTGACTAGGACTTTTCGATTGGTCCCATTAACTAAGACTATACCATTGGTCCCATTGACTAGGACTATACCATTGGTCCCATTGACTAGGACTATACCATTGGTCCCATTGACTAGGACTATTCCATTGGTCCCATTGACTAGGACTATTCGATTGGTCCCATTGACTAGGACTTTTCGATTGGTCCCATTAACTAAGACTATACCATTG
Organism: Oncorhynchus mykiss; assembly: GCF_013265735.2. Lineage (NCBI taxonomy): Eukaryota > Metazoa > Chordata > Actinopteri > Salmoniformes > Salmonidae > Oncorhynchus > Oncorhynchus mykiss. The sequence continues at coordinate 89,071,098 of NC_048572.1, read as the reverse complement.
GTCCCATTGACTAGGACTATTCGATTGGTCCCATTGACTAGGACTATTCGATTGGTCCCATTAACTAAGACTATACCATTGGTCCCATTGACTAGGACTATACCATTGGTCCCATTGACTAGAACTATACCATTGGTCCCATTGACTAGGACTATACCATTGGACCCATTGACTAGGACTATACCAATGGTCCCATTGACTAGGACTATAAATCAAATCATCAAATCAAATTTTATTTGTCACATACACATGGTTAGCAGATGTTAATGCGAGTGTAGCGAAATGCTTGTGCTTCTAGTTCCGACAATGCAGTAATAACAAGTAATCTAACTAACAATTCCAAAACTACTGTCTTGTACACAGTGTAAGGGGATAAAGAATATGTACATAAGGATATATGAATGAGTGATGGTACAGAGCAGCATAGGCAAGATACAGTAGATGGTATCGAGTACAGTATATACATATGAGATGAGTATGTAAACAAAGTGGCATAGTTAAAGTGGCTAGTGATACATGTATTACATAAGGATACAGTCGATGATATAGAGTACAGTATATACGTATGCATATGAGATGAATAATGTAGGGTAAGTAACATTATATAAGGCAGCATTGTTTAAAGTGGCTAGTGATATATTTACATCATTTCCCATCAATTCCCATTATTAAAGTGGCTGGAGTTGAGTCAGAGTGTCAGTGTGTTGGCAGCAGCCACTCAATGTTAGTGGTGGCTGTTTACCATTGGTCCCATTGACTAGGACTATACCATTGGTCCCATTGACTAGGACTATACCATTGGTCCCATTGACTAGGACTATACTATTGGTCCCATTGACTAGGACTATACCATTGGTCCCATTGACTAGGACTATACCATTGGTCCCATTGACTAGGACTATACCATTGGTCCCATTGTAGGCAGCCGAGCAAACTCAAGTGAAGCGTTGGTGTCAAAGTAGTTGATGTAGCCTACATGTATGTACGTGACCCAGGTCTAGTAGCCTAGAATACAGCAAGTTATTAGCATTATCTGAATGGTTCCTGACTCCAGTGTCACTCAGGTCTCAAAAGAGCCTATCAATACATATTAGCATTATCTATTGTTATCGGCATTGTCTATCAATACACATGTTATCATTATAAATTCATACATATTAGCATTAAAAATCGATACACAAGTCTTCAGCATTATCCATCAATACATAGATTATATATCAACATTATCTATAAATACATTAACTATCGGTGTTATCTATCAATGCATATCAGCATTATCTATCAATACATTAATTATCTGTGTTATCTATCAATACATATCAGCATTATCTATCAATGCATATGTGATCAGCATTATCTATCAATACATGTAGGTTATCTGCATGATCTATAAATACAAAGGTTATCACCATTAGCTATCTATACGTAGGTTATCAGCATTATCCAAATGATGTCATTGTTTCCCAGCTGCTGTCACTCAGGTGTCAGTACATAATATGTTAAATGCAATGCATTATCTGAATGGTTGTTGACTCCAGTGTCATTTCCTGTCAGGTCTCAAAGGAGGTCCCAGTAGTGGTCCAGATGACCAGGGCAGCAACTTCACCTCCTACACATTCCACGGAGACCCCCATGCCACCTTCGCCACCTTCTTCGGCGGTGCCAACCCTTTCGAGATGTTCTTCGGACGCAAGGCTAACGGGCGCGGTCCGGGCGGAGACGACGAGGACATGGACGTGGACGGCAACGACCCGTTCGGCTCCTTCACCTCGTTTAACCTCAACGGGTTTCCTCGGGACCGCCACGTGGGGCTGGGCGGGCAGCAGAGGAGGAAGCAGGACCCGGCCGTCCATCACGAGCTGCGGGTGTCGCTGGAGGAAGTGTTTCATGGTTGCACCAAGAGGATGAAGATCAGCAGGAAGAGGATGAACCCTGACGGACGGACCATGAGGACGGAGGATAAGATTCTCACCATAGAGATTAAGAGAGGGTGGAAGGAGGGGACCAAGATCACGTTCCCCAGAGAAGGAGACGAGTCGCCCAATACCATCCCTGCTGATATCGTGTTCGTCATCAAGGACAAGCCCCACATGCACTTTAGAAGGGAGGGGTCGGACATCGTGTACCCGGTGAAAGTTAGTCTACGACAGGTGAGATGGGTTTTTGCTTGGCGGATCGTGGTGGGCCGCCTATTCAAAGTAATAGTAAGGGGAAACACTGCCAATAGAAAGTGGTTCAATGTGGAATAACATATTGATTTGGCTGGTTTAGATGCTGTACAACTGTATTTACAGTACCAGTCAAAAGTTTGGACACACCTACTCATTCCAGAGTTATTCTTTATTTTTACTATTGTCTACATTGTAGAATAATAGTGAAGATATCAAAACTATTAAATAACACATATGGAATCATGTAGTAACCAGAAAAGTGTTAAACAAATCAAAATATAATTTACATTTGAGATTCTTCAAAGTAGTCACCCTTTGCCTTGATGACAGCTTTGCACACTCTTGGCATTCTCTCAACCAGCTTCATGAGGTAGTCACCTGGAATGTGTTTCAATTAACAGGTGTGCCTTCTTAAAAGTTCATTTATGGAATTTCTTTCCTTCTTAATGCATTTGAGTCTATCTGTTGTGTTGTGACAAGGTAGGGGTGGTATACAGAAGATAGCCCTATTTGGAAAAATACCAAGTCCATATTATGGCAAGAACAGCTCAAATAAGCAAAGAGACTTCAAACTTCAAGAACTTTGAACGCTTCTTCAAGTGCAGTCGCAAAACCCATCAAGCGCTATGATGAAACTGGCTCTCATGAGGACCGCCACAGGAAAGGAATACCCAGTTACCTCTGCTACAGAGGATAAGTGTCACGATTTTCTAGGTGTGAAGGAGAGTCGTACCAAAATGCGGCGTGGTAAGTGTCCATGGTACAGTGCAACCCAGGCTACCTAAGTATGATTCTCAATCAGAGACAACTAATGACACCTGCCTCTGATTGAGAACCATACTAGGCCGAAACATAGAAATAGACAAACTAGACATGTAACATAGAATGCCCACCCAGCTCACACCCTGACCAACCAAAACATAGAAACATACAAAGCAAACTATGGTCAGGGTGTGACAATAAGTTCATTAGAGTTAACTGCACCTCAAGGCTGTATAAGGGCTATTTGACCAAGAAGGAGAGTGATGGAGTGCTGCATCAGATGACCTGGCCTCCACAATCACCTGACCTCAACCCAATTGAGATGGTTTGGGATGAGTTGGACCACAGAGTGAAGGAAAAGCAGCCAACAAGTGCTCAGCGTAGGTGGGAACTCCTTCAAGAAAATAATTCTATGTGAAGCTGGGTGAGAGAACGCCAAGAGTGTGCAAAGCTGTCATTAAGGCAAAGGGTGGCTACTTGGAAGTATTGTGAGTATAAAATATATTTATAGATTTGTTTAACAGTTTTTTGGTTACTACATGATGTAACCAAAAAATGTGTTATTTCATAGTTTTGATGTCTTCACTATTATTCTACAATGTATATGAAGGTGAAATGTAAAAAATATAAAGGTTAAATACAAAATATAAAACATTTGCAAATAAGAATTTCTTCCTAACTGACTTGCTTATTTAAATAAAGGTTACATACATTTTTTGTTCAAGAAAGGATTGTGTCGAGGCACAGATCTGGGGAAGGGTACCCAAAACATTTCTGCAGCATTGGAGGTCCCCAAGAACACAGTGGCCTCCATCACTCTTAAATGGAAGAAGTTTGGAAGCACCAAGACTCTTCCTAGAGCTGGCCGTCCGGCCAAACTGAACAATCGAAAAAGAAGGGCCTTGGTCAGGGAGGTGACCAAGAACCTGATGGTCACTCTGACAGAGCTCCAGAGTTCCTCTGTGGAGATGCGAGAACCTTCCAGAAGGACAACCATCACTGCAGCTCTCCACCAATCAGGCCTTTATGGTAGAGTAGCCAGATGAAAGCCACTCCTCAGTAAAAGGCACATGACAACCCACTTGGAGTTTGCCAAAAGGCACCTAAAGGACTCTCAGACCATGAGAAACAAGATTCTCTGGTCTGATGAAAACAAAGTTTGAACTCTTTGGCCTGAATGCCAAGCGTCATGTCTGGAAGAAACCTGGCACCATCCCTATGGTGAAGCATGGTGGTGGCACCATCCCTATGGTGAAGCATGGTGGTGGCACCATCCCTATGGTGAAGCATGGTGGTGGCACCATCCCTATGGTGAAGCATGGTGGTGGCACCATCCCTATGGTGAAGCATGGTGGTGGCAGCATCCCTATGGTGAAGCATGGTGGTGGCACCATCCCTATGGTGAAGCATGGTGGTGGCACCATCCCTATGGTGAAGCATGGTGGTGGCAGCATCATGCTCTGGGGATGTTTTTCAGAGGCAGGAACTGGGAGACTAGTCAGGATCGAGGGAAAGATCCTTAAAGAAAACCTGCTCCAGAGCGCTCAGGACCTCAGACTGTGGTGAAGGTTCACCTTCCAACATGACAACAACTCTAAGCACACAGCCAAACTCGACTGACTTGTATTGTCACACGTAGAAGACTTGATGCTGTAATCGAAGCCAAAGGTGCTACAACAAAGTACTAAGTAAAGGGTCTGAAAAGTTATGTAAATTCAATTCAAGGGGCTTTATTGGCATGGGAAACATGTGTTAACATTGCCAAAGCAAGTGAGGTAGATAATATACAAAAGTGAAATAAACAATAAAAATGAACAGTAAACATTACACATACAGAAGTCTCTCCTCCTCTCTTCTCTCTCTCCTCATCATCTTCTCTCTCTCTCTCTCTCTCTCTCTGTCTCTCTCTCCTCCTCTCCTCTCTCTGTCTCCTCTCCCCTCTCTCTCTCTCTCTCTCTCTGTCTCCTCTCCTCTCTCTCTCTCTCTCCTCTCTCTCTCTCTCTCTCTCTCTCTCTCTTTCCTCCTCTCCTCTCCACTCTCTCTCTCTCTCTGTCTCTCTCTTTCCTCCTCTCCTCTCTCTGTCTCCTCTCCTCTCTCTCTCTCTCTCTCTCTCTCTTTCCTCCTCTCCTCTCCACTCTCTCTCTCTCTCTGTCTCTCTCTTTCCTCCTCTCCTCTCTCTGTCTCCTCTCTCTGTCTCCTCTCCTCTCTCTCCTCTTCTCTTGTTATTCATGTAATGAAAAATAGCTTGATGTTAAATCGCAGCCTTGTTTATCAGTTTCTGCTTGAAGGAAAAGTCCTATTTTATCAAAGCACCAAACCAGAAGAGCACATGTTCAATCTATCAAGGAAATCTAACCTCAAATCTGGAGGCGATTACAGACCAATCAGAGCTATAATATCTAGTTACAGTATCTTGTGGTTTGTGTGTGTGTGTGTTGTCCACTCTGCCAATATGTCATTAACTATGTGCCCTCTCCTTTACCTCTTCTAGTCGTTGTGTGGTTGCTCGGTGACCGTGTCTACGATAGACGGGAAGACGTGTAACATGAAGATCACGGATGTGATAAAACCAGGCATGAGACAGACTGTAGCAGGACAGGGCCTCCCCTTACCCAAGAACCCCGAGCAGAGAGGTGACCTGGTGGTGGAGTTTGACGTAAACTTTCCTGAGAGTCTCCCCAGCAACGCCAAGGATGTCCTGAAGAGGCATTTACCTGCTTCCTAGAAGAACAGACACACAGAGAGACACAGAGAGACAGAGAGACACGGAGAGACAGAGAGACATGGAGAGACAGAGAGACAGACACACAGAGAGACACGGAGAGACAGAGAGACACGGAGAGACAGAGAGACACGGAGAGACAGAGAGACACGGAGAGAAAGAGAGACAGACACACAGAGAGACAGAGACACACAGAGAGACAGAGAGACACGGAGAGACAGAGAGACACGGAGAGACAGAGAGACACGGAGAGACAGAGAGACACGGAGAGACACGGAGAGACAGAGAGACAGACACACAGAGAGACAGAGAGACACGGAGAGACAGAGAGACACGGAGAGACAGACACACAGAGAGACACGGAGAGACAGAGAGACACGGAGAGACAGAGAGACACGGAGAGACAGAGAGACACGGAGAGACAGAGAGACACGGAGAGACAGAGAGACACGGAGAGACAGAGACACGGAGAGACAGAGAGACACGGAGAGACAGAGAGACACGGAGAGAAAGAGAGACAGACACAGAGAGACAGAGACACACAGAGAGACAGAGACACACAGCAACAGAGACTCACAGAGAGACAGACACACATAGAGAGACAAAGACACCCAGCGATAGAGACACACAGAGAGACTGACACGGCGAGACAGAGAGACAGACACACAGAGAGAGACAGAGACACATAGCGATAGAGATACACAGAGAGACAGACACAGAGAGACAGAGAGAGAGAGAGAGAGAGAGACAGACACAAAGAGACAGAGAGAGAGACAGACACACACAGACAGACAGACAGGCACACACAGGGAGACAGAGAAACACAGAGACACACAGACTAACAGACAGACACATACCTGGTGGATAGAAAGTGTTGACATCAGGATGCAAGCTTACTCCTCTCTCCTCTAACCCTCTCTCTCTCTCTCCTCTTTCTTTCAACCTCCTCTCTCTCTCTCTCATCCTCCTCTCTCTCTCCTCTCTCTTTCAACCTCCTGTCTCCTCTTTCTCTCTCTCAACCTCCTCTCTCTCATCCTCTCTCTCCTCTTTTTAACAGTAAACATTACACATACAGAAGTCTCTCCTCCTCACCTCTCTCTCTCTCTCCTCATCTTCTTCTTCTCTCTCTCTCTCTCCTCTCTCTCTTTCAACCTCCTCTGTCTCCTCTTTCTCTCTCCCAACCTACTCTCTCTCTCTTTCCTCTCTCTCATCCTCATCTTTCTCTCTCATCTTCCTCGCTCTCTCCTCTCTCTTTCAACCTCCTCTCTCTCCTCTTTTTAACAGTAAACATTACACATACAGAAGTCTCTCCTCCTCACCTCTCTCTCTCTCCTCATCTTCTTCTTCTCTCTCTCTCTCTCCTCTCTCTTTCAACCTCCTCTGTCTCCTCTTTCTCTCTCCCAACCTACTCTCTCTCTCTCTCCTCTCTCTCATCCTCATCTTTCTCTCTCATCTTCCTCGCTCTCTCCTCTCTCTTTCAACCTCCTCACTCTCCTCTTTTTTTCTCTCAACCTCTATCGATCTATCTCTCTCTCATTCAACCTCCTCTCTCCTCTTTCTCTCTCAACCTCCTCTCTCTCTCTCCTCTCTCATCCTCCTCTCCCTCTCTCTCATCCTCCTCTCTCTCTCATTCTCCTCTCTCTCTCTCCTCTCTTTCTCATCCTCCTCTCTCCTCACACGAGGACAATGATGACTGTTCACAGATCGAGGCCCTTTCTAAAGAATGTGCAATTCATATTTTTTATCTGTTTGGTTGTTTTGTCTAAATACCGTGCATGCTGCAAAGTCGATATACGTGGAAGTAAATGTGTTAATATTTGACAGTAAACATTTGATTATTTGGGTCCTTCCCACATTCACCTCATGTTCCTTTCTGTTATGTGAAATTTGATTTGGTGTGCGTCCCAAATGGAACCCTATTCTGTTCATAGTGCACTATGTAGGGAATAGGGCCCCATAGGACTCTGGTCTAAAGTAGTGCACTATATAGGGAATAGGGTTCCATAGGGCTCTGGTCTAAAGTAGTGCACTATGTAGGGAATAGGGCCCCATAGGACTCTGGTCTAAAGTAGTGCACTATATAGGGAATAGAGTTCTATAGGACTCTGGTCTAAAGTAGTGCACTATGTAGGGAATAGGGTGCCATAGGGCTCTGGTCTAAAGTAGTGCACTATATAGGGAATAGGGTTCCATAGGGCTCTGGTCTAAAGTAGTGCACTATATAGGGAATAGGGTTCCATAGGACTCTGGTCTAAAGTAGTGCACTATGTAGGGAATAGGGCCCCATAGGACTCTGGTCTAAAGTAGTGCACTATATAGGGAATAGGATTCTATAGGACTCTGGTCTAAACTAGTGCACTATGTAGGGAATAGGGTTCCATAGGGCTCTGGTCTAAAGTAGTGCACTATATAGGGAATAGGGTTCAATAGGACTCTGGTCTAAAGTAGTGCACCATGTAGGGAATAGGGCCCCATAGGACTCTGGTCTAAAGTAGTGCACTATGTAGGGAATAGGGCCCCATAGGACTCTGGTCTAAAGTAGTGCACTATGTAGGGAATAGGGCCCCATAGGACTCTGGTCTAAAGTAGTGCACTATGTAGGGAATAGGGCCCCATAGGACTCTGGTCTAAAGTAGTGCACTATATAGGGAATAGGGCCCCATAGGACTCTGGTCTAAAGTAGTGCACTATATATAGGGAATAGGGTGCCGATTGGGACTAGACATAGTGTGTGCCACGGAATGTAACATTGATGATATAATGTAACATTGATGATATACTGTAACATTGATGATATACTGTAACATTGATGATATAATGTAACATTGATGATATACTGTAACATTGATGATATACTGTAACATTGATGATATACTGTAACATTGATGATATACTGTAACATTGATGATATACTGTAACATTGATGATATACTGTAACATTGATGATATACTGTAACATTGATTATATACTGTAACATTGATGATATACTGTAACATTGATGATATACTGTAACATTGATGATATACTGTAACATTGATGATATACTGTAACATTGATGATATAATGTAACATTGATGATATAATGTAACATTGATGATATACTGTAACATTGATGATATACTGTAACATTGATGATATACTGTAACATTGATGATATACTGTAACATTGATGATATACTGTAACATTGATTATATACTGTAACATTGATGATATACTGTAACATTGATTATATACTGTAACATTGATGATATACTGTAACATTGATTATATACTGTAACATTGATGATATACTGTAACATTGATGATATACTGTAACATTGATGATATACTGTATAATGTAACACAAGACAAAGATGTAGAGATCTGAGGACCGATGGGGTTTGTTCACAGAGTAAATGACGTGGTTTATACTGGCCCCATTGTTCTGGGGGAGATTCACATTAAATGTCCTGAGCCATTAATACAGCTGTAAAGTTCAAACAAAGTACTGTACATATTTTCATAATAAACATTTGTAACTCTGAAAGGCATACAGTACTTTACAAATAAAACATTTGGAAATCTCGTTTACACCTCGAAAAGAGCCACAATCATTTCAACACAAAACTCTGATGATATTTATTTTCAGGTTCTGTAACTACACTGTCTGAAGTATAATATAGTGTCAACACAGCCCAGTACAGGTCATGATGAAATACATACAGCCTGTGTCTGTCTGTGTGTGTGTGTGTCTGTGTGTGTGTACGTCTGTCTGTGTGTCTGTCTGTGTGTGTGTGTCTGTCCGTGTGTGTGTACGTCTATCTGTGTCTGTCTGTTTGTCTGTCTGTCTGCCTGCCTGTGTGTGTGCGTGTGTGTCCAGCTGCAGTAACCAACGACTGGTTGTCTGTTCCTAACACATCAACAGTGTAACTAACACATCAACAGTGTAACTAACACATAAACATTGTAACTAACACAGAGACGAGCCGTTCCCCCAGGAGACACCACATCACTCAGCCAGATTTATAGGAGCTAAGTGTGGTTAACTGATTATATATAGTACACCCTATTCCCTATATAGTGCACCCTATTCCCTATATAGTACACAATATTCCCTATATAGTGCACCCTATATAGTGCACCCTATTCCCTATATAGTACACACTATTCCCTATATAGTGCACCCTATATAGTGCACCCTATTCCCAATATAGTACACACTATTCCCTATATAGTGCACCCTATTCCTTATATAGTGCACCCTATTCCCTATATAGTGCACCCTATTCCCTATATAGTACACACTATTCCCTATATAGTGCACCCTATATAGTGCACCCTATTCCTTATATAGTGCACCCTATTCCCTATATAGTGCACCCTATTCCCTATATAGTGCAGACCATTCCCTATATAGTGCACACTATTCCCTATATAGTGCACCCTATTCCCTATATAGTGCAGAACATTCCCTATATAGTGCACACTATTCCCTATATAGTGGACCCTATTCCCTATATAGAGCACCCTATTCCCTATATAGTGCACCCTATTCCCTATATAGTGCACACTATTCCCTATATAGTGCACCCTATTCCCTATCGAGGCGAGACCCAGATGCAGACACAGGAAGCAGGTGGTTGGAGTCTTATAGTGTTTATTAATCCAATGGGGGAAGGTCAGAGAATGGTCGTGGACGGACAAAAAGGTCAAAACCAGATGAATTGACATGATCCATTTTAAGGATTTGCTAATAAAACAATAGATACTTATAGGGCGAGGGGAGTTAAAATCAACACATTGCTGTACGCAGCAGTTGTAACAGTTGTAAGCACTTAGTAACAAAATGTGTCATTTGTATGTGTGTTGTTTCGAGTAAAGAACACGGGGTCTATGGCGCATATCTTTATGCCCCCACCAAGCCTCATTTCCCCGCACAGCATATTGAGACAGAGTCGCTATTGTTGACCGCGGAGCAGCCTGTGTGTTTTATACAGTCGGAGAGACCGTGGAACAAGGAAGACACCGGGCCACACGGTCGTCACCTACCTGTTGAATATTACCTACTGTTTAATGATAGAGTCAGGTGTTGGGTTGACAACTTACTCACTGTCGGAGAACAAAGTCGAACCTGGGGATAAAGGATAGTCAGTCGAGTTTAGTCGAGGTAAAGGCGGAAGGAAGGAGGATTTGTGGAAGAGGTAGCCACTCCAATGTTTTAACCGGACAGACAGACAGACAGACCACCGGATTTATCAACAGACCAGAAACAGATTTATTGACGCCGCCACACGATGCCTTTAGGACTGAGACGAAAGAAGAACAAGTCGAGGGAGAGCTCGAACCTGGTGGAGAATGAGGAGGTCGGTGGACACACCGGTGGGCGCTCCGTGAAGTCGACCGTAAACGGAGCGGGGCTCCCACCGCCACCTGCCAACCTGCGGCCCAAACTAGTGTTCCACACTCAGCTCGCCCACGGCAGCCCCACGGGAAGGATCGAGGGATTTAGTAACGTCAAAGAACTCTACGGGAAAATAGCTGAGACGTTCAATTTAAGTCAACCGGAGGTAGGTTTTTTTTTAACAACTTTTGTAGTTCTAGACCAGTGGTCACCTACCTTTTCTGTGTCAAGGTCCATTTCTGAGGTGAAATACAAGCTGAGATCTACCGCTCAGATATTTAAAAAAAACATGACTTGATGAAGCCTACGCAACATTCACCAATTAAAACAGTTCTTTATCAGTGAGGTTTGTGCAGCAGGCTACAAGCCCAATACATTCACTGCATATTGGCTATGCTTGAATTGTTCTTCTCAGACCATTTTGAAATGATCGTTTAGATTATGTAGATATATGATCACACTTCAGTCTTCCAGCTGGTGGCGAAACTCAAGTCGAACTGCATTATTTCTGACTCGTGCACTAATTCATGTTGTTACTCCTATGACCAGAGAAAGTGAAATATTCAGCGATATTAAACAAAGACACAATCCGATAATAATAACAAAGGGAGTTTATCGGAACACTGGCCAGCGGTATGATACATGCACTTGACTTGCTCTCTGGGCCTGTCTCGGAGGCGGAAGTCTACCTTCAGACTCGTGAAATGTTTCAACATGGGAACACTGTACCTTCCCTGCGCTTGGCCTGCTAAATCAAGTGCACCTGCCGTCAACAACGCGAAACGAATAGTACAAATAGGAGGCTTTATCGTTGTTGTTTTTTTAACTAAAATGTTTGGTGATCGACTAGAATGCCTTGGAGACCGACCAGTCGATTGCCTTGGAGACCGACCAGTCGATTGCCTTGGAGAACGACCAGTCGATTGCCTTGGAGACCGACCAGTCGATTGCCTTGGAGACCGACCAGTCGATTGCCTTGGAGACCACCCAGTCGATTGCCTTGGAGATCGACCAGTCGATTGCCTTGGAGACCGACCAGTCGATTGCCTTGGAGATCGACCAGTCGATTGCCTTGGAGACCGACCAGTCGATTGCCTTGGAGACCGACCAGTCGATTGCCTTGGAGACCACCCAGTCGATTGCCTTGGAGATCGACCAGTCGATTGCGATCGACCGGGTGGTGACCACTGTTCTAGACAGATAAAAACAAATGCCAGGCCAGTTTAGTGGCCGCGGCGCAAGGTCCGAGCACGGCCAGAACCCCACACCCTTCATGCTATATTTAATGAATCATTCCACCCATGAGGTCAAAAGAGCGCGATTTGGTCATTTGACTGCAGGAAAGGGCTACGCAATAAGGCTCGAGGGGGTTTGGTATATGGCCAATATACCACTGCTAAGGGCTGTTCTTAAGCATGACGCAACACAGAGTACCTGGATATTGCCCCATAGCCGCAATATAGTGGCCATATACCACAAACGCCCGTGGTGCCTTATTGCTATGATAAACTGGTTACCAAAGTATTTAGAACAGTAAAAATTACTTTTTTTTGGTCTGATATACATTGGCTTTCAGCCAATCAGCATTCAGGGCTCGAACCACCTGGTTTATTATACATGAGGCTGAGAGAAAAATGTCCTGTTTTAAAACTCAGTAATTCTTAAAAGATGGGACAATTTCAACTTTCTTTCCACAAATATTTGTCTTGATTTTGATAGACCAAAGTATCAGCTGTCACACCATGTAAAAGAATAACCCCTTACTTTAGTACTAATTTCCCCATAAAATGCAATGATCTGGATTTATTTCAACTACGTCAGAACCACACCCAAAAGGCATGCAAATTGTCCAACAAGTGTTTAAAGGCATTGATTGTTTAATTCTAATATTAGATTATTCAAATATGTAATACAAATCTCCAAACTTATTTTTGCTTTGTTTTGTAGCACGATGAAATTCGTCAGCACTTTAGCACGTTTTAGATTTAGAACATAAAACATTTATAAAGTAAACATTAGGCTTATGTAACCGATGTGAAATGGCTAGCTAGTTAGCCGTGGTGCACGTTAATCAATCAATCAATCAAATTTATTTTATATAGCCCTTCGTACATCAGCTGATATCTCAAAGTGCTGTACAGAAACCCAGCCTAAAACCCCAAACAGCAAGCAATGCAGGTGAAGAAGCACGGTGGCTAGGAAAAACTCCCTAGAAAGGCCAAAACCTAGGAAGAAACCTAGAGAGGAACCAGGCTATGTGGGGTGGCCAGTCCTCTTCTGGCTGTGCCGGGTGGAGATTATAACAAAACATGGTCAAGATGTTCAAATGTTCATAAATGACCAGCATGGTCGAATAATAATAAGGCAGAATAGTTGAAACTGGAGCAGCAGCACAGTCAGGTGGACTGGGGACAGCAAGGAGTCATCATGTCAGGTATTCCTGGGGCATGGTCCTAGGGCTCAGGTCCTCCGAGAGAGAGAAAGAAAGAGAGAATTAGAGAGAGCATATGTGGGATGGCCAGTCCTCTTCTGGCTGTGCCGGGTGGAGATTATAACAAAACATGGTCAAGATGTTCAAATGTTCATAAATGACCAGCATGGTCGAATAATAATAAGGCAGAATAGTTGAAACTGGAGCAGCAGCACAGTCAGGTGGACTGGGGACAGCAAGGAGTCATCATGTCAGGTAGTCCTGGGGCATGGTCCTAGGGCTCAGGTCCTCCGAGAGAGAGAAAGAGAGAAGGAGAGAATTAGAGAACGCACACTTAGATTCACACAGGACACCGAATAGGACAGGAGAAGTACTCCAGATATAACAAACTGACCCTAGCCCCCCGACACATAAACTACTGCAGCATAAATACTGGAGGCTGAGACAGGAGGGGTCAGGAGACACTGTGGCCCACTCCGAGGACACCCCCGGACAGGGCCAAACAGGAAGGATATAACCCCACCCACTTTGCCAAAGCACAGCCCCCACACCACTAGAGGGATATCTTCAACCACCAACATACCATCCTGAGACAAGGCTGAGTATAGCCCACAAAGACCTCCGCCACGGCACAACTTAAGGGGGGGGGGGGGGGGGGGGGGGGGGGGGGGGGGGGGGGGGGGCAACCCAGACAGGATGACCACATCAGTGACTCAACCCACTCAGGTGACGCACCCCCTCCAGGGACGGCATGAGAGAGCCCCAGTAAAGCCAGTGACTCAGCCCCTGCAATAGGGTTAGAGGCAGAGAATCCCAGTGGAAAGAGGGGAACCGGCCAGGCAGAGACAGCAAGGGTGGTTCGTTGCTCCAGAGCCTTTCCGTTCACCCTCCCACTCCTGGGCCAGACTACACTCAATCATATGACCCACTGAAGAGATGAGTCTTCAGTAGAGACTTAAAGGTTGAGACCGAGTTTGCGTCTCTGACATGGGTAGGCAGACCGTTCCATAAAAATGGAGCTCTATAGGAGAAAGCCCTGCCTCCAGCTGTTTGCTTAAAAATTCTAGGGACAATTAGGAGGCCTGCGTCTTGTGACCGTAGCGTACGTGTAGGTATGTACGGCAGGACCAAATCAGAGAGATAGATAAGAGCAAGCCCATGTAATGCTTTGTAGGTTAGCAGTAAAACCTTGAAATCAGCCCTTGCTTTGACAGGAAGCCAGTGTAGAGAGGCTAGCACTGGAGTAATATGATCAAATTTTTTGGTTCTAGTCAGGATTCTAGCAGCCGTATTTAGCACTAACTGAAGTTTATTTAGTGCTTTATCCGGGTAGCCGGAAAGTAGAGCATTGCAGTAGTCTAACCTGGAAGTGACAAAAGCATGGATTAATTTTTCTGCATCATTTTTGGACAGAAAGTTCCTGATTTTTGCAATGTTACGTAGATGGAAAAAAGCTGTCCTTGAAATGGTCTTGATATGTTCTTCAAAAGAGAGATCAGGGTCCAGAGTAACGCCGAGGTCCTTCACAGTTTTATTTGAGACGACTGTACAACCATTAAGATTAATTGTCAGATTCAACAGAAGATCTCTTTGTTTCTTGGGACCTAGAACAAGCATCTCTGTTTTGTCCGAGTTTAAAAGTAGAAAGTTTGCAGCCATCCACTTCCTTATGTCTGAAACACATTCTTCTAGCAAGGGCAATTTTGGGGCTTCACCATGTACAGCTGTGTGTCATCCGCATAGCAGTGAAAGTTAACATTATGTTTTCGAATAACATCCCCAAGAGGTAAAATAAATAGTGAAAACAATAGTGGTCCTAAAACGGAACCTTGAGGAACACCGAAATTTACAGTTGATTTGTCAGAGGACAGACCATTCACAGAGACAAACTGATATCTTTCCGACAGATAAGATCTAAACCAGGCCAGAACTTGTCCGTGTAGACCAATTTGGGTTTCCAATCTCTCCAAAAGAATGTGGTGATCGATGGTATCAAAAGCAGCACTAAGGTCTAGGAGCACGAGGACAGATGCAGAGCCTCGGTCCGATGCCATTAAAATGTCATTTACCACCTTCACAAGTGCCGTCTCAGTGCTATGATGGGGTCTAAAACCAGACTGAAGCATTTCGTATACAATGTTTGTCTTCAGGAAGGCAGTGAGTTGTTGCGCAACAGCCTTTTCTAAAATTTTTGAGAGGAATGGAAGATTCGATATAGGCCGATAGTTTTTTATATTTTCTGGGTCAAGGTTTGGCTTTTTCAAGAGAGGCTTTATTACTGCCACTTTTAGTGAGTTTGGTACACATCCGGTGGATAGAGAGCCGTTTATTATGTTCAACATAGGAGGGCCAAGCACAGGAAGCAGCTCTTTCAGTAGTTTAGTTGGAATAGGGTCCAGTATGCAGCTTGAAGGTTTAGAGGCCATGATTATTTTCATCATTGTGTCAAGAGATATAGTACTAAAACACTTGAGTGTCTCTCTTGATCCTAGGTCCTGGCAGAGTTGTGCAGACTCAGGACAACTGAGCTTTGAAGGAATAATAGCTTTTCAATCGGTGACGTCACTCGCTCTGAGACCTTGAAGTAGTTGTTCCCCCCTTAAGGGGTCCTTAAGGGTATAGGTGGCCTTGCTCATTCCTGATTAATTTAGGATTTTAGAAAAATATAACAGAGTTGACCAAGTCAACGGACACATCTTGTAGGAATCACGGTTTTGAGAGAAATATTATTTAAAGTCACAGGGGGCTATTGCAAGAAACTACATATGATCATTGTTCAGTTAATATCCATTATTGTCCGTTTTTAGAATTTTTAACACTTTTTTTGGAGAGTTTGAAATTGGGATCCTTTGCTCCAGACAAGGGCATTTCCAGGCATAGAGCCAACATGGAACTGAATAATATTAAAAGTATTTTAAAAATTCCCCTAAAAGTACAGAGCCTTTAGAAAGTAGTCAGTCCCCTTGACTTATTCCACATTTTTCTGGTGTTACAGCCTGAATTCAAAATAGATTAATCATCTGTTTTTCTCTCACCCATCTACACACAATACCACATAATAACAAAGTGAAGACATGTTTTTTAAATTTAGTTATTTTAGCAAATGTATTGAAAATGAAATACAGAAATATCTAATTTATTTCATCAACCCTGGTTGACAGAATGCCAAGAGTTTGCAAAGCTGTCATCAAGGCAAAGGGCGGCCACTTTGAAGAATATAAAACATAAAATATATTTTAATTTAACACTTTTTTACTTACTACATGATTCCATATGTGTTATTTCATAGTTTTGATGTCTTCACTATTATCCTACAATGTAGAAAATAGTAAAAAAATACAGAAAAACCCTGGAATGAGTAGGTGTGTCCAAACTTTGGACTGGTGCTATAAGTGTTCACTCCCATAAGTCGATACATGTTAGAATCACCTTTGGCAGCGATTACAGCTGTTGAGTCTTTCTGGGTGAGTCTCTAAGAGCTTTTCACACCTGGATTGTGTGACATTTGCTCATTAATCTTTTAAAAATTCTTCAAACTCGGTCAAATTGGTTGTGGATCATTGCTAGACAACTATTTTCAGGTCTTGCAGGTGTATCTGACGTGTACAGGTGTATCTGAGGTTTTACTGGATGGGATAACACCAGTCACAGGTGTATCTGACATGTACAGGTGTATCTGAGGTTTTACTGGGTGGTATAACACCAGTCACAGGTGTATCTGAGGTTTTACTGGATGGGATAACACCAGTCACAGGTGTATCTGAGGTTTTACTGGATGGGATAACACCAGTCACAGGTGTATCTGAAGTTTTACTGGATGGGATAACACCAGTCACAGGTGTATCTGACATGTACAGGTGTATCTGAGGTTTTACTGGATGGGATAACACCAGTCTCAGGTGTATCTGATGTGTACAGGTGTATCTGAGGTTTTACTGGATGGGATAACACCAGTCACAGGTGTATCTGAGGTTTTACTGGATGGGATAACACCAGTCACAGGTGTATCTGATGTGTACAGGTGTATCTGAGGTTTTACTGGATGGGATAACACCAGTCACAGTTGTATCTGAGGTTTTACTGGATGGGATAACACCAGTCACAGGTGTATCTGAGGTTTTACTGGATGGGATAACACCAGTCACAGGTGTATCTGATGTGTACAGGTGTATCTGAGGTTTTACTGGATGGGATAACACCAGTCACAGTTGTATCTGAGGTTTTACTGGATGGGATAACACCAGTCACAGGTGTGTCTGAGGTTTTAGGGTTGTACCTACAGGTGGGCTGTGGTCTCTGTTTACACTACAGGACCAGAAGTATGTGGACACCTGCTCTTCGAACATCTCATTCCAAAATTATGGGCTTTCATTTGCAGTTGGTCCCCCCTTTGCTGATATAACAGCCTCCACTCGTCTGGGAAGGCTTTCCACTAGATGTTGGAACATTGCTGCTATAACAGCCTCCACTCTCCTGGGAAGGCTTTCCACTAGATGTTGGAACATTGCTGCGGAGACTTGCTTCCATTCAGCCACAAGAGCATTAGTGAGGTTGGGCATTGATGTTGGGCGATTAGGCCTGGTGTTCGATGGGGTTGAGGTCAGGGCTCTGTGCAGGCCAGTCAAGTTCTTCCATGCCGATCGCAACAAACCATTTTCGCATGGACCTCGCTTTCTGAACGGGGACATTGTCATGCTGAAACAGGAAAAGGCCTTCCCCAAACTGTTACCACAAAGTTGGAAGCACAGAATCGTCTAGAATGTCATCGTATGCTGTAGCGTTAAGATTTCCCTTCACTGGAACGAAGGGACCCGAATCGTGAAAAACAGCCCTAGACCATTATTCCTCCTCCACCAAACTTTACAGTTGGCTATGCATTGGAGCAGGTAGCGTTCTCCTGGCATCCGCCAAACCCAGATTCGTCCGTCGGACTGCCAGATAGTGAAGCGTGGTTCATCCCTCCAGAGAACCCGTTTACACTGCTCCAGAGTCCAATTGCTTCACACCACTCCAGCCAACGCATGGCATTGTGTGCAGCTGCTCAGCCATGGAAACCCATTTCATGAAGCTCCCGACGAACAGTTATTGTGCTGATGTTGCTTCCAGAGGCAGTTTGGAACTCTGTAGTGAGTGTTGCAACAGAGGACAGAAGATTTTTTACTCGTGTGGCCTACCACTTCACGGCTGAGCCGTTGTTGCTCCTAGACGTTCCCACTTCATAATAACAGCAATTACAGTTGACCGGGGGGCAGCTCTAGCAGGACAGAAATGTGACAAACTGACTTGTTGGAAACGTGGCATCCTATGACGATGCCACACAGTCACCGAGCTCTTCAGTAAGACCATTACACTGCCAATGTTTGTCTATGGAGATTGCATGGCCGTGTGCTCCATTTTATACACCTGTCATCAACGGGTGAAGCTGAAATAGCCGAATCCACTAATTTCAAGGGGTGTCCACATACTTTTGTATATATAGTGTCATTACCTATCTGTACTATTAGCCAGGGTTAGGGCTCACCAAGTCATTTGGTTAAAGTTTGAATATTCAAGCTGCCTTCCTTCCTTTGGACAGATGACACTTGTTTTCTTTACTTTATTGGTCAATGGATTACAGTGTGCTTTTCTTCTACACTGAGAGACCTGGTGTTAACACTGAGAGACCTGGTGTTAATACTGAGAGACCTGGTGTTAATACTGAGAGACCTGGTGTTAATACTGAGAGAGAGACCTGGTGTTAATACTGAGAGAGTCCTGGTGTTAATACTGAGAGACCTGGTGTTAACACTGAGAGACCTGGTGTTAATACTGAGAGAGACCTGGTGTTAATACTGAGAGAGACCTAGTGTTAATACTGAGAGAGACCTGGTGTTAATACTGAGAGAGAGACCTGGTGTTAATACTGAGAGAGACCTGGTGTTAATACTGAGAGAGACCTGGTGTTAATACTGAGAGAGACCTGGTGTTAATACTGAGAGAGACCTGGTGTTAATACTGAGAGAGACCTGGTGTTAATACTGAGAGAGACCTGGTGTTAATACTGAGAGAGACCTGGTGTTAATACTGAGAGAGATACCTGGTGTTAATACTGAGAGAGTCCTGGTGTTAATACTGAGAGACCTGGTGTTAACACTGAGAGACCTGGTGTTAATACTGAGAGAGACCTGGTGTTAATACTGAGAGAGACCTAGTGTTAATACTGAGAGAGACCTGGTGTTAATACTGAGAGAGAGACCTGGTGTTAATACTGAGAGAGACCTGGTGTTAATACTGAGAGAGACCTGGTGTTAATACTGAGAGAGACCTGGTGTTAATACTGAGAGAGACCTGGTGTTAATACTGAGAGAGACCTGGTGTTAATACTGAGAGAGACCTGGTGTTAATACTGAGAGAGATACCTGGTGTTAATACTGAGAGAGACCTGGTGTTAATACTGAGAGAGACCTGGTGTTAATACTGAGAGAGACCTGGTGTTAATACTGAGAGAGACCTGGTGTTAATACTGAGAGACCTGGTGTTAATACTGAGAGAGACCTGGTGTTAATACTGAGAGAGACCTGGTGTTAACACTGAGAGAGAGACCTGGTGTTAATACTGAGAGATAGACCTGGTGTTAATACTGAGAGACCTGGTGTTAATACTGAGAGAGACGTGGTGTTAATACTGAGAGAGACCTGGTGTTAATACTGAGAGAGAGACCTGGTGTTAATACTGAGAGAGACCTGGTGTTAATACTGAGAGAGAGACCTGGTGTTAATACTGAGAGACCTGGTGTTAATACTGAGAGAGAGACCTGGTGTTAATACTGAGAGACCTGGTGTTAATACTGAGAGAGACCCGGTGTTAATACTGAGAGAGAGACCTGGTGTTAATACTGAGAGAGACCTGGTGTTAATACTGAGAGAGACCTGGTGTTAATACTGAGAGAGAGACCTGGTGTTAATACTGAGAGAGAGACCTGGTGTTAATACTGAGAGACCTGGTGTTAATACTGAGAGAGACCTGGTGTTAATACTGAGAGAGACATGGTGTTAACACTGAGAGAGAGACCTGGTGTTAATACTGAGAGAGAGACCTGGTGTTAATACTGAGAGACCTGGTGTTAATACTGAGAGAGACGTGGTGTTAATACTGAGAGAGACCTGGTGTTAATACTGAGAGAGAGACCTGGTGTTAATACTGAGAGACCTGGTGTTAATACTGAGAGAGAGACCTGGTGTTAATACTGAGAGACCTGGTGTTAATACTGAGAGAGACCCGGTGTTAATACTGAGAGAGAGACCTGGTGTTAATACTGAGAGACCTGGTGTTAATACTGAGAGAGACCTGGTGTTAATACTGAGAGAGAGACCTGGTGTTAATACTGAGAGAGACCTGGTGTTAATACTGAGAGACCTGGTGTTAATACTGAGAGAGACCTGGTGTTAATACTGAGAGAGACCTGGTGTTAATACTGAGAGAGAGACCTGGTGTTAATACTGAGAGAGAGACCTGGTGTTAATACTGAGAGACCTGGTGTTAATACTGAGAGAGACCCGGTGTTAATACTGAGAGAGAGACCTGGTGTTAATACTGAGAGACCTGGTGTTAATACTGAGAGAGACCTGGTGTTAATACTGAGAGAGAGACCTGGTGTTAATACTGAGAGAGACCTGGTGTTAATACTGAGAGACCTGGTGTTAATACTGAGAGAGACCTGGTGTTAATACTGAGAGAGACCTGGTGTTAATACTGAGAGAGACCTGGTGTTAATACTGAGAGACCTGGTGTTAATACTGAGAGAGACCTGGTGTTAATACTGAGAGAGACCTGGTGTTAATACTGAGAGAGAGACCTGGTGTTAATACTGAGAGAGACTTGGTGTTAATACTGAGAGAGACCTGGTGTTAATACTGAGAGAGACCTGGTGTTAATACTGAGAGAGACCTGGTGTTAATACTGAGAGAGAGACCTGGTGTTAATACTGAGAGAGAGACCTGGTGTTAATACTGAGAGAGACCTGGTGTTAATACTGAGAGAGACCTGGTGTTAATACTGAGAGAGAGACCTGGTGTTAATACTGAGAGAGACTTGGTGTTAATACTGAGAGAGACCTGGTGTTAATACTGAGAGAGAGACCTGGTGTTAATACTGAGAGAGAGACCTGGTGTTAATACTGAGAGAGACCTGGTGATAATACTGAGAGAGACCTGGTGTTAATACTGAGAGAGAGAGAGACCTGGTGTTAATACTGAGAGAGAGACCTGGTGTTAATACTGAGAGAGACCTGGTGTTAATACTGAGAGAGGCCTGGTGTTAATACTGAGAGAGACCTGGTGTTAATACTGAGAGAGACCTGGTGTTAATACTGAGAGAGAGACCTGGTGTTAATACTGAGAGAGAGACCTGGTGTTAATACTGAGAGAGACCTGGTGATAATACTGAGAGAGACCTGGTGTTAATACTGAGAGAGAGAGAGACCTGGTGTTAATACTGAGAGAGAGACCTGGTGTTAATACTGAGAGAGACCTGGTGTTAATACTGAGAGAGACCTGGTGTTAATACTGAGAGAGACCTGGTGTTAATACTGAGAGAGAGACCTGGTGTTAATACTGAGAGAGACCTGGTGTTAATACTGAGAGAGAGACCTGGTGTTAATACTGAGAGAGAGACCTGGTGTTAATACTGAGAGAGACCTGGTGTTAATACTGAGAGAGACCTGGTGTTAATACTGAGAGAGAGACCTGGTGTTAATACTGAGAGAGAGAGAGAGACCTGGTGTTAATACTGAGAGAGAGACCTGGTGTTAATACTGAGAGAGAGACCTGGTGTTAATACTGAGAGAGACCTGGTGTTAATACTGAGAGAGACCTGGTGTTAATACTGAGAGAGAGACCTGGTGTTAATACTGAGAGAGAGAGAGAGAGACCTGGTGTTAATACTGAGAGAGAGACCTGGTGTTAATACTGAGAGAGACCTGGTGTTAATACTGAGAGAGACCTGGTGTTAATACTGAGAGAGACCTGGTGTTAATACTGAGAGAGAGACCTGGTGTTAATACTGAGAGAGAGAGAGACCTGGTGTTAATACTGAGAGAGAGACCTGGTGTTAATACTGAGAGAGACCTGGTGTTAATACTGAGAGAGACCTGGTGTTAATACTGAGAGAGACCTGGTGTTAATACTGAGAGAGAGACCTGGTGTTAATACTGAGAGAGAGAGAGAGACCTGGTGTTAATACTGAGAGAGAGACCTGGTGTTAATACTGAGAGAGACCTGGTGTTAATACTGAGAGAGACCTGGTGTTAATACTGAGAGAGACCTGGTGTTAATACTGAGAGAGAGACCTGGTGTTAATACTGAGAGAGACCTGGTGTTAATACTGAGAGAGACCTGGTGTTAATACTGAGAGAGACCTGGTGTTAATACTGAGAGAGACCCGGTGTTAATACTGAGAGAGACCTGGTGTTAATACTGAGAGAGACCTGGTGTTAATACTGAGA
This sequence comes from Oncorhynchus mykiss, assembly GCF_013265735.2. Lineage (NCBI taxonomy): Eukaryota > Metazoa > Chordata > Actinopteri > Salmoniformes > Salmonidae > Oncorhynchus > Oncorhynchus mykiss. The sequence goes on along the minus strand of NC_048572.1, from coordinate 89,048,149 downwards.
GAGACCTGGTGTTTGTGCATGTAGCCCAGGCCTCTCAGAGTAATTTCAAGCTTTACTGTGAAAGAATACAGACTGAGTACACTATCAAGTAGATGTTGTGTTAGTAGACTGATCTAGAGGAGACCAGCGGTCATATTATCTGTTTCCCTTACGCTGTCATATGTCTGGATAATTTACTGATTATCAAATGAAATGTCCTTATAATGCTATTTGCTCAAATAACACTGTGTGAAAGTGTGTTCGTCTGAAATACAGATGGAGGATCTTCATTTGATCACTCTTTTGTTGCTGACAAGTTTCCTGTAGAGCAGGAAATTCAAACTTGTAGTGTATTCAAGGGTTAAAAGGGTTTCTAAAGTGTGTAATGTCCATTAATTATAATCCACATAATAACTCACATTTCCTGTTGCTGCAGGATTATTTTCCTGCTACAGCAAACTGGCTCAAATTAAGATCCTATCTATATGCACCAGGTCTGAACAGCAACATAGAATGTGTTTAGTTAGGATCAGACAGACAGACGGACGGGCGGACGGGCGGGCGGGCGGGCGGGCGGGCGGGCAGGCAGACAGACAGACAGACAGAGCACAGACAGGCAGACAGACAGACAGGCAGCCAGACAGACAGGCAGACAGACAGACAGGCAGACAGAGGTCAGACAGACAGAGCTCAGACAGACAGCTCAGTTGTGAGCTTAGCCGTGATTTTGGTGAAAGGGGTTCAGTTGATTAAGTAGTTGTTCACCAGCCAAGGGGATAGAAGGGTTGCACACAGCGGGTGAGACGTAAACAAGGTTGAGACGTAGAGCTCCCATTGGCTGCTCAGAGGTTGGGGTGTGATGTCACAGACAGGAAGGAATAGGTTGAGGTGACTATGTCACCTGAATACAACCTCTTTGTGACACACCTGACTGAGAAAAACTCCTGGCTCCTTCATAAAGGTCTTTATCAAGGGATGTTTTGTTTCTATAGTCGGAAGGAAAAACTCCTGGCTCCTTCATAAAGGTCTTTATTAAGGGATGTTTTGTTTCTATAGTCGGAAGGAAAAACTCCTGGCTCCTTCATAAAGGTCTTTATCAAGGGATGTTTTGTTTCTATAGTCGGAAGGAAAAACTCCTGTCCCCTTCATAAAGGTCTTTATTAAGGGATGTTTTGTTTCTATAGTCGGAAAGAAAAACTCCTGTCCCCTTCATAAAGGTCTTTATCCAGTGATGTTTTGTTTCTATAGTCGGAAGGAAAAACTCCTGTCCCCTTCATAAAGTTCTTTATCCAGTGATGTTTTGTTTCTATAGTCGGAAGGAAAAACTCCTGTCCCCTTCATAAGGGTCTTTATCAAGGGATGTTTTGTTTCTATAGTCGGAAAGAAAAACTCCTGTCCCCTTCATAAGGGTCTTTATCCAGGGATGTTTTGTTTCTATAGTCGGAAGGAAAAACTCCTGTCCCCTTCATAAGGGTCTTTATCAAGGGATGTTTTGTTTCTATAGTCGGAAGGAAAAACTCCTGTCCCCTTCATAAAGGTCTTTATCCAGTGATGTTTTGTTTCTATAGTCGGAAAGAAAAACTCCTGGTCCAAATAAATGTCCCTTTTCCTGAAGCGTTTTATTTGTGTCATTATCATAATGATCATCATGTAGGCATTACTCATTCTGAAGCACAGAGCATCCATGTCAATGATCAACCGGACTTAATGCTGACGGGCTGTATTCCCTGAAAACAACCAGACCTACAGTACATGACCCTAACAGCTCTTCCTGTCAACAACCAGACCTACAGTACATGACCCTAACAGCTCTTCCTGCCAACCACCAGACCTACAGTACATGACCCTAACAGCTCTTCCTGTTAACAACCAGACCTACAGTACATGACCCTAACAGCTCTTCCTGTTAACAACCAGACCTACAGTACATGACCCTAACAGCTCTTCCTGTCAACCACCAGACCTACAGTACATGACCCTAACAGCTCTCTATGGTCATTCAGAAAGTTATACCAAACCAAAATATAAATGCAACATGACAAGTTCCATGTTTCATGAGCTGAAATAAAAGATCCCAGAAATGTTCCATACAGACAAAAAGCTTATTTCTCTCACATGTTGTGCACACATTTGTTTACATCCCTGTTAGTGAGCATTTCTCCTTTGACAAGATAATCCATCCTCCTGACACGTGTGGCATATCCAGAAGCTGATTAAACAGCATGATCATTACACAGGTGCACCTTGTGCTGGGGACAATAAAAGGCAACTCTAAAATGTGCAGTTTTGTCACACAACACAATCCCACAGAAGTCTCAAGTTGAGGGAGCGTGCAATTGGAATGCTGGCTCTAGGAATGTCCACCAGAGCTGTTGCCAGAGAATTTAATGTTAATTTCTCTACCATAAGCCATCTCTAAAGTCGAATTTGTCAGTACGTCCAACCGGCCTCAGACCATGTGTCACCATGCCAGCCCAGGACCTCCACATCCAGCTTATTCACCTGCAATAGCAGCCACCTGGACAGCTGATGGAACTGTGATCATCTGAGACCAGCCACCTGGACAGAATCTCTACGCAAACTGTCAGAATCCGTCTCTTGGGAAGCTAATCTGTGTTCGTCGTCCTCACCAGGATCTTGACCGGACTGCCGTTCAGCGTTGTAACCGACTTCAGTGGGTGAATACTTACCAACGTGTACGACAGCGCGTTCCAGTTACCACCAATAACCAGCAACTTCACACTGTAAATACTTACCCACTGGCAGGTTGGAGAAGTGTGCTCTTCACGGATTAATCCCGGTTTCAACTGTACCGGGCAGATGGCAGACGACGTGTACGGCATTGTTTGGACGAACACAATTGCATTTTTAATCTATGGTAATTTTAATGCACAGAGACGAGATCCTGAGGCCCATTGTCGTGTCATTCATCCACCGCCATCACCTCATGTTTCAGTATGATAATGCACAGCCTCATGTCTCAAATCGGTACACAATTCCTGGAAACTGAAAATGTCCCAGTTCTTCCATGGCCTGCATACTCACCAGACATGTCACCCATTGAGCATGTTTGGGATGCTCTGGATCGATGTGTACGACAGCGTGTTCCAGTTCTCGCCAATATCCAGCGACTTCACATAGGCATTGAAGAGGAGTGGAACAACATTCCACAGGCCACAATCAACAGCCTGATCAACTCTATGTGAAGGAGATGTGTTGCGCTGCATGAGGCAAATGGTGGTCACCAGATACTGACTGGGTTTCTGATCCACGTCCCTACCTTTTTATTAAGGTATCTGTGACCAACAGAAGCATATCTGTATTCCCAGTCAAATATATAGATTAGAGACTAATGAATTTCCATATATGAACATTTTTAACTCTGTAAAATCGGAGAAAGGGTTTAATGTTGCACTTCTATTGTTGTTCATTGTAGACATTGTAGTCAGACAGACAGTCAGTCAGTCAGACAGTCAGACAGTCAATCAGTCAGTCAGACAGACAGTCAGTCAGACAGTTAGAAAGACAGTCAGTCAGACAGTCAGTCAGACAGACAGTCAGTCAGACAGACAGTCAGTCACGCAGTCAAACAGACAGACAGAAAGTCAGTCAGTCACGCATTAAGTCAGTCAGTCACGCAGTAAGACAGTCAAACAGACAGACAGACAGTCAGTCAGTCACGCAGTAAGACAGTCAGTCAGACAGACAGAAAGTCAGTCAGTCAGTCACGCAGTAAGACAGTCGGTCAATGAATGATCAGATTCACCTGAACTTCCTTCATCTTGGCTGGGCAAATTAACACAGCATCTGTCACGTCAGCATGGCATTGCACATCTAGGTCAGCCATTAGAAATATTCCATGGTTTTCTCATGAGAAGAAGCAACAAAATTCCTTAAACAAGTTATATCGGTATTCAGTTAGTTATATACAGTATTCAGTTAGTTAGATTATATATATAATCCTTCGGATTAGTGGATTCAGCTATTTCAGGCTCACCCGTTGCTGACAGGTGTATAAAATCGAGCACACCGCCATGCAATCTCCATAGACAAACATTGGCAATAGAATGGTCTTACCGAAGAGCTCAGTGACTTGGGCACAGTCATAGGATGGCACCTTTCCAACAAGTCAGTTCATCAAATTTCCGCCCTGCTAGAGCTGCCCCCCGGTCAACTGTAAGTGCTGTTACTGTGAAGTGGAAACGTCTTGGAGCAACAACGGCTCAGCCTGCGAAGTGGTAGACCACACAAGCTCACAGAACGGGACTGCACTGAGTGGGACGGCGCTGAGCGGGACAGCGCCGAAGCGCATAGCGAATAAAAATCGTCTGTCATGTTTCGGGCCTCAACCCCATCGAACACCTTTGGGATGAATTGGAACGCCGACTGCGAGCCAGGCCTTAATCACCCAACATCAGTTCCCGACCTCACTAACGCTCTTGTGGCTGAATGGAAGCAAGAAAATAACTCCCCAAAAACAGGTGTGCCAAGTGTTGTGTCTTTGGCTATGAAGGATTAAGTGATATGACATGCAATTCTATAAAATCCTTTCTCTGTAATTAATATCACCTGATTGAGCTAATCATGTAAATGTAATTAACTAGAGAGTCGGGGCACCACGAAATAATATTTATAGAGCTGTTATCTTCCGAATAAACTCTTAAAGACCTAGTAATATTTTACATCAATAGCAGTCAATATCAATCGTCACCTTAATTCAGTCAGACAGTAATTCAGTAATTACCAGTACTGAGTCGAGGGGTACGAGGTATTTGAGGCAGATATGCACATACAGTGCATTTGGGAAGTATTCAGACCCCTTGACTTTTCCCCATTTTGTTACAACCTTATTCTAAAATGGATGAAATTGGTTTTCCCCCTCATCAATCTATACACAATACCCCATAATGACACCACAATACCCCATAATGACATCACAATACCCCATAATGACATCACAATACCCCATAATGACAAAGCAAAAACAGGTTTTTAGAAAATGACCCTGTATATATAGCCGTGTTATTACCTCATACCCTGTACATCGACTCAGTACTGGTACCCTGTATATATAGCCATGTTATTACCTCATACCCTGCACATCGACTCAGTACTGGTACCCTGTATATATAGCCATGTTATTACCTCATACCCTGCACATCGACTCAGTACTGGTACCCTGTATATATATAGCCATGTTATTACCTCATACCCTGTACATCGACTCAGTACTGGTACCCTGTATATATTGCCATGTTATTACCTCGTACCCTGCACATCGACTCAGTACTGGTACCCTGTATATATAGCCATGTTATTACCTCATACCCTGCACATCGACTCAGTACTGGTACCCTGTATATATATAGCCATGTTATTACCTGGTACCCTGTATATATATAGCCATGTTATTACCTCATACCCTGCACATCGACTCAGTACTGGTACCCTGTATATATAGCCATGTTATTACCTCATACCCCGTACATCGACTCAGTACTGGTACCCTGTATATATAGCCATGTTATTACCTCATACCCCGTACATCGACTCAGTACTGGTACCCTGTATATATAGCCATGTTATTACCTCATACCCCATACATCGACTCAGTACTGGTACCCTGTATATTGTGACGGCCCTGAATTATTTTGAGCCGTCTCAGTGCTTCTCCTTCCAATAGGGTGCTTTCCCTTTAATTCCCAATTAAATAGCCAGCATGAGCTGCGCAAAAGTGGTTTTTGTGATGGAGACGTGACTGAGGATGTGTTGCTCAAATAACACTGTGTGAAAGTGTGTTCGTCTGAAATACAGATGGAGGATCTTCATTTGATCACTCTTTTGTTGCTGACAAGTTTCCTGTAGAGCAGGAAATTCAAACTTGTAGTGTATTCAAGGGTTAAAAGGGTTTCTAAAGTGTGTAATGTCCATTAATTATAATCCACATAATAACTCACATTTCCTGTTGCTGCAGGATTATTTTCCTGCTACAGCAAACTGGCTCAAATTAAGATCCTATCTATATGCACCAGGTCTGAACAGCAACATAGAATGTGTTTAGTTAGGATCAGACAGACAGACGGACGGGCGGACGGGCGGGCGGGCGGGCGGGCGGGCGGGCAGGCAGACAGACAGACAGACAGAGCACAGACAGGCAGACAGACAGACAGGCAGCCAGACAGACAGGCAGACAGACAGACAGGCAGACAGAGGTCAGACAGACAGAGCTCAGACAGACAGCTCAGTTGTGAGCTTAGCCGTGATTTTGGTGAAAGGGGTTCAGTTGATTAAGTAGTTGTTCACCAGCCAAGGGGATAGAAGGGTTGCACACAGCGGGTGAGACGTAAACAAGGTTGAGACGTAGAGCTCCCATTGGCTGCTCAGAGGTTGGGGTGTGATGTCACAGACAGGAAGGAATAGGTTGAGGTGACTATGTCACCTGAATACAACCTCTTTGTGACACACCTGACTGAGAAAAACTCCTGGCTCCTTCATAAAGGTCTTTATCAAGGGATGTTTTGTTTCTATAGTCGGAAGGAAAAACTCCTGGCTCCTTCATAAAGGTCTTTATTAAGGGATGTTTTGTTTCTATAGTCGGAAGGAAAAACTCCTGGCTCCTTCATAAAGGTCTTTATCAAGGGATGTTTTGTTTCTATAGTCGGAAGGAAAAACTCCTGTCCCCTTCATAAAGGTCTTTATTAAGGGATGTTTTGTTTCTATAGTCGGAAAGAAAAACTCCTGTCCCCTTCATAAAGGTCTTTATCCAGTGATGTTTTGTTTCTATAGTCGGAAGGAAAAACTCCTGTCCCCTTCATAAAGTTCTTTATCCAGTGATGTTTTGTTTCTATAGTCGGAAGGAAAAACTCCTGTCCCCTTCATAAGGGTCTTTATCAAGGGATGTTTTGTTTCTATAGTCGGAAAGAAAAACTCCTGTCCCCTTCATAAGGGTCTTTATCCAGGGATGTTTTGTTTCTATAGTCGGAAGGAAAAACTCCTGTCCCCTTCATAAGGGTCTTTATCAAGGGATGTTTTGTTTCTATAGTCGGAAGGAAAAACTCCTGTCCCCTTCATAAAGGTCTTTATCCAGTGATGTTTTGTTTCTATAGTCGGAAAGAAAAACTCCTGGTCCAAATAAATGTCCCTTTTCCTGAAGCGTTTTATTTGTGTCATTATCATAATGATCATCATGTAGGCATTACTCATTCTGAAGCACAGAGCATCCATGTCAATGATCAACCGGACTTAATGCTGACGGGCTGTATTCCCTGAAAACAACCAGACCTACAGTACATGACCCTAACAGCTCTTCCTGTCAACCACCAGACCTACAGTACATGACCCTAACAGCTCTTCCTGCCAACCACCAGACCTACAGTACATGACCCTAACAGCTCTTCCTGTTAACAACCAGACCTAAAGTACATGACCCTAACAGCTCTTCCTGTCAACCACCAGACCTACAGTACATGACCCTAACAGCTCTTCCTGTCAACAACCAGACCTACAGTACATGACCCTAACAGCTCTTCCTGTCAACCACCAGACCTACAGTACATGACCCTAACAGCTCTTCCTGTCAACAACCAGACCTACAGTACATGACCCTAACAGCTCTTCCTGTCAACCACCAGACCTACAGTACATGACCCTAACAGCTCTTCCTGTCAACCACCAGACCTACAGTACATGACCCTAACAGCTCTTCCTGTCAACAACCAGACCTACAGTACATGACCCTAACAGCTCTTCCTGTCAACCACCAGACCTACAGTACATGACCCTAACAGCTCTTCCTGTCAACAACCAGACCTACTGTCATGTACTGTCATGTTGTGTCTTGTCTCTGTCCTTTCCCTTCACCCTGTCTCCCTCTGCTGGTCGTTGTTAGGTTACCTTTTCTCCCCCTCTTTCCCCCAGCTGTGCCTTGTCTCCTCCTAACCACCTCGTCACCCCTTTTCCCACCTGTTCCCTTTTTCCCTCTGATTAGTCCCCTATATCTCTCTCTGTTTTTGTTCCTGTCCTTGTCGGATTCTTGTTTGTTGTGTTTCATGCCTGAACCAGACTGTCGTCATGTTTGCTGTAACCATGTCTTGTCCTGTCGGAATCTGCCGGTCTGTCTGAGCCTACCTATGTTTGGTAATTAAAGAAGCTCTGTTTAAGTTAATTCGCTTTTGGGTCCTCATTCACGCACCGTAACAGAAGAATCCGACCAAGAATGGACCCAGCGACTTCGGATCCTCTCCACTCAGCCGTCGGGATCCAGGGAGCGATGCTAGGCAGACACGAGCAGGAAGTGTCTGCTGCTCGACATGCCGTTGAGACCCTGGCCACCCAAGTCTCCAACCTCACAGAACAGGTTCACCATCTCCGCCTCGATCCACCGGCCACTTCCAGGGCTTTCGAATCTCCGGAGCCCAGAATCAATAACCCGCCGTGTTACTCTGGGGAGCCCACTGAATGCCGCTCGTTCCTCACCCAGTGTGATATTGTGTTTTCTCTCCAGCCCAACACTTACTCCAGGAGCACTGCTCGTGTTGCCTACGTCATATCTCTCCTTATTGGACGGGCTCGTGAGTGGGGCACGGCAATCTGGGAGGCAAGGGCTGAGTGTACTAACCAGTATCAGGACTTTAAGGAGGAGATGATACGGGTTTTTGATCGATCTGTTTTTGGGGAGGAGGCTTCCAGGGCCCTGTCTTCCCTATGTCAAGGCAATCGATCCATAACAGACTACTCTATTGAGTTTCGCACTCTTGCTGTCTCCAGTGGCTGGAACGAGCCGGCCTTGCTCGCTCGTCTTCTGGAGGGTCTCCGCGCAGAGGTAAAGGATGAGATTCTCTCCCGGGAGGTTCCTTCCAGCGTGGATTCCTTGATTGAACTCGCTATTCGCATTGAGCGACGGGTTGATCTTCGTCACCGAGCTCGTGGAAAGGAGCTCGCGCTCTCCGTCGCCCCCCTCTCCGCATCACTACCATCTTCCTCTGCCGGCTCGGGTGCTGAGCCCATGCAGCTGGGAGGTATCCGCATCTCGACTAAGGAGAGGGAACGGAGAATCACCAACCGCCTCTGTCTCTATTGCGGTTCCGCTGGTCATTTTGTCACTTCATGTCCAGTAAAAGGCCAGAGCTCGTCAGTAAGCGGAGGGCTACTGGTGAGCGCTACTACTCCTGTCTCTCCTTCAAGATCCTGCACTACCTTGTCGGTCCATCTACGCTGGACCGGTTCGTCAGCTTCCTGCAGTGCCTTAATAGACTCTGGGGCGGAGGGCTGTTTTATGGACGAGACCTGGGCTCGGGAACATGACATTCCTCTCAGACAGTTAAAGGATCCCACGGCCTTGTTCGCCCTGGATGGTAGTCCTCTCCCCAGGATTCAGCGTGAGACGCTACCTTTAACCCTCACTGTTTCTGGTAATCATAGTGAAACCATTTCTTTTTTAATTTTTCGTTCACCTTTTACACCTGTTGTTTTGGGCCATCCCTGGCTAGTTTGTCATAATCCTTCCATTAATTGGTCTAGTAATTCTATCCTCTCCTGGAACGTCTCTTGTCATGTGAAATGTTTAATGTCTGCTATCCCTCCTGTTTCCTCTGTCTCTTCTTCACAGGAGGAGCCTGGTGATTTGACAGGGGTGCCGGAGGAATATCACGATCTGCGCACGGTGTTCAGTCGGTCCAGGGCCACCTCTCTTCCTCCACACCGGTCGTATGATTGTAGTATTGATCTCCTTCCGGGAACCACCCCCCCCCGGGGTAGACTATACTCTCTGTCGGCTCCCGAACGTAAGGCTCTCGAAGATTATTTGTCTGTAGCTCTTGACGCCGGTACCATAGTCCCCTCCTCCTCTCCCGCCGGAGCGAGGTTTTTTTTTGTCAAGAAGAAGGACGGGTCTCTGCGCCCCTGCATAGATTATCGAGGGCTGAATGACATAACAGTGAAGAATCGTTATCCGCTTCCTCTTATGTCTTCAGCCTTCGAGATCCTGCAGGGAGCCAGGTTTTTCACTAAGTTGGACCTTCGTAACGCTTACCATCTCGTGCGCATCAGGGAGGGGGACGAGTGGAAGACGGCGTTTAACACTCCGTTAGGGCACTTTGAATACCGGGTTCTTCCTTTCGGCCTCGCTAACGCTCCAGCTGTCTTTCAGGCATTAGTCAATGATGTCCTGAGAGACATGCTGAACATCTTTGTTTTCGTTTACCTTGACGATATCCTGATTTTTTCACCGTCACTCCAGATTCATGTTCAGCACGTTCGACGTGTCCTCCAGCGCCTTTTAGAGAATTGTCTTTTTGTGAAGGCTGAGAAGTGCACTTTTCATGCCTCCTCCGTCACATTTCTCGGTTCTGTTATTTCCGCTGAAGGCATTAAGATGGATCCCGCTAAGGTCCAAGCTGTCATTGATTGGCCCGTCCCTAAGTCACGCGTCGAGCTGCAGCGCTTTCTCGGCTTCGCGAACTTCTATCGTCGTTTCATCCGTAATTTCGGTCAGGTGGCAGCTCCTCTCACAGCCCTTACTTCTGTCAAGACGTGCTTTAAGTGGTCCGTTTCCGCCCAGGGAGCTTTTGATCTCCTCAAGAATCGTTTTACATCCGCTCCTATCCTTGTTACACCTGACGTCTCTAGACAGTTCGTTGTCGAGGTTGACGCGTCAGAGGTGGGCGTGGGAGCCATTCTTTCTCAGCGCTCCCTCTCTGACGACAAGGTCCACCCATGCGCGTATTTTTCTCATCGCCTGTCGCCGTCGGAACGTAACTATGATGTGGGTAACCGCGAACTGCTCGCCATCCGGTTAGCCCTAGGCGAATGGCGACAGTGGTTGGAGGGGGCGACCGTTCCTTTTGTCGTTTGGACTGACCATAGGAACCTTGAGTACATCCGTTCTGCCAAACGACTTAATGCGCGTCAGGCGCGTTGGGCGCTGTTTTTCGCTCGTTTCGAGTTCGTGATTTCTTATCGTCCGGGCTCTAAGAACACCAAGCCTGATGCTTTGTCTCGTCTCTTCAGTTCTTCAGTAGCCTCCACTGACCCCGAGGGGATTCTCCCTGAGGGGCGTGTTGTCGGGTTGACTGTCTGGGGAATTGAGAGGCAGGTAAAACAAGCGCTCACTCACACTCCGTCGCCGCGCGCTTGTCCTAGGAACCTTCTTTTCGTTCCCGTTCCTACTCGTCTGGCCGTTCTTCAGTGGGCTCACTCTGCCAAGTTAGCCGGCCACCCTGGCGTTCGGGGTACGCTTGCTTCCATTCGCCAGCGTTTTTGGTGGCCCACCCGGGAGCATGACACGCGTCGTTTCGTGGCTGCTTGTTCGGTCTGCGCGCAGACTAAGTCCGGTAACTCTCCTCCTGCCGGCCGTCTCAGGCCGCTTCCTATTCCCTCTCGACCGTGGTCTCACATCGCCTTAGATTTTGTCACCGGACTGCCTTCGTCAGCGGGGAAGACTGTTATTCTTACGGTTGTCGATAGGTTCTCTAAGGCGGCTCATTTCATTCCCCTTGCTAAGCTTCCTTCTGCTAAAGAGACGGCACAAATCATCATCGAGAATGTTTTCAGAATTCATGGCCTTCCGTCAGACGTCGTTTCGGACAGAGGTCCGCAATTCACGTCTCAATTTTGGAGGGAGTTTTGCCGTTTGATTGGGGCTTCCGTCAGTCTCTCTTCCGGCTTTCACCCCCAGTCTAACGGTCAAGCAGAACGGGCCAATCAGACTATTGGTCGCATCTTACGGAGTCTTTCTTTTCGCAACCCTGCGTCTTGGTCAGAACAGCTCCCCTGGGCAGAATACGCCCACAACTCGCTTCCTTCGTCTGCGACCGGGCTATCTCCTTTTCAGAGTAGCCTCGGGTACCAGCCTCCGCTGTTCTCATCTCAGTTCGCCGAGTCCAGCGTCCCCTCCGCTCAGGCTTTTGTCCAACGTTGCGAGCGCACCTGGAAGAGGGTCAGGTCTGCACTTTGCCGTTATAGGACGCAGACTGTGAGGGCTGCTAATAAGCGTAGAACTAAGAGTCCTAGATATTGTCGCGGTCAGAGAGTTTGGCTCTCCACTCAGAACCTTCCCCTTAAGACGGCTTCTCGTAAGTTGACCCCGCGGTTCATTGGTCCGTTCCGTATTTCTCGGGTCATTAATCCTGTCGCAGTTCGACTTCTTCTTCCGCGATACCTTCGTCGCGTCCACCCGGTCTTCCATGTCTCCTGCATCAAGCCCGTCCTTCGCGCCCCCGCTCGTCTCCCCCCCCCCCCCCCCCCCATCCTTGTCGAGGGCGCACCCATCTACAGGGTCCGTAGAATTTTGGACATGCGTCCTCGGGGCCGTGGTCACCAGTACCTCGTAGATTGGGAGGGGTACGGTCCTGAGGAGAGGAGTTGGGTTCCCTCTCGGGACGTGCTGGACCGTGCGCTGATCGAGGATTTCCTCCGTTGCCGCCAGGTTTCCTCCTCGAGTGCGCCAGGAGGCGCTCGGTGAGTGGGGGGGTACTGTCATGTACTGTCATGTTGTGTCTTGTCTCTGTCCTTTCCCTTCACCCTGTCTCCCTCTGCTGGTCGTTGTTAGGTTACCTTTTCTCCCCCTCTTTCCCCCAGCTGTGCCTTGTCTCCTCCTAACCACCTCGTCACCCCTTTTCCCACCTGTTCCCTTTTTCCCTCTGATTAGTCCCCTATATCTCTCTCTGTTTTTGTTCCTGTCCTTGTCGGATTCTTGTTTGTTGTGTTTCATGCCTGAACCAGACTGTCGTCATGTTTGCTGTAACCATGTCTTGTCCTGTCGGAATCTGCCGGTCCGTCTGAGCCTACCTATGTTTGGTAATTAAAGAAGCTCTGTTTAAGTTAATTCGCTTTTGGGTCCTCATTCACGCACCGTAACACCTACAGTACATGACCCTAACAGCTCTTCCTGTCAACCACCAGACCTACAGTACATGACCCTAACAGCTCTTCCTGTCAACCACCAGACCTACAGTACATGACCCTAACATCTCTTCCTGTCAACCACCAGACCAACAGTACATGACCCTAACAGCTCTTCCTGCCAACCACCAGACCTACAGTACATGACCCTAACAGCTCTTCCTGTCAACCACCAGACCTACAGTACATGACCCTAACAGCTGTTCCTGTCAACCACCAGACCTACAGTACATGACCCTAACAGCTCTCTATGGTCATTCAGAAAGTTATATCAAACCAGAATATAAATGCAACATGACAAGTTCCATGTTTGATGAGCTGAAATAAAAGATCCCAGAAATGTTCCATACAGACAAAAAGCTTATTTCACTCACATGTTGCGCACACATTTGTTTACATCCCTGTTAGTGAGCATTTCTCCTTTGCCAAGATAATCCATCCTCCTGACACGTGGGCATATCCAGAAGCTGATTAAACAGCATGGTCATTACACAGGTGCACCTTGTGCTGGGGACAATAAAAGGCAACTCTAAAATGTGCAGTTTTGTCACACAACACAATCCCACAGAAGTCTCAAGTTGAGGGAGCGTGCAATTTGAATGCTGGCTCTAGGAATGTCCACCAGAGCTGTTGCCAGAGAATTGAATGTTAATTTCTCTACCATAAGCCATCTCTAAAGTCGAATTTGTCAGTACGTCCAACCGGCCTCAGACCATGTGTCACCATGCCAGCCCAGGACCTCCACATCCAGCTTCTTCACCTGCAATAGCAGCCACCTGGACAGCTGATGGAACTGTGATCATCTGAGACCAGCCACCTGGACAGAATCTCTACGCAAACTGTCAGAATCCGTCTCTTGGGAAGCTAATCTGTGTTCGTCGTCCTCACCAGGATCTTGACCGGACTGCCGTTCAGCGTTGTAACCGACTTCAGTGGGTGAATACTTACCAACGTGTACGACAGCGCGTTCCAGTTCCCACCAATAACCAGCAACTTCACACTGTAAATACTTACCCACTGGCAGGTTGGAGAAGTGTGCTCTTCACGGATTAATCCCGGTTTCAACTGTACCGGGCAGATGGCAGACAACGTGTACGGCATTGTTTGGACGAACACAATTGCATTTTTAATCTATGGCAATTTTAATGCACAGAGACGAGATCCTGAGGCCCATTGTCGTGTCATTCATCCACCGCCATCACCTCATGTTTCAGTATGATAATGCACAGCCCCATGTCTCAAATCGGTACACAATTCCTGGAAACTGAAAATGTCCCAGTCCTTCCATAACCTGCATACTCACCAGACATGTCACCCATTGAGCATGTTTGGGATGCTCTGGATCGATGTGTACGACAGCGTGTTCCAGTTCTCGCCAATATCCAGCGACTTCACATAGGCATTGAAGTTTTAAGTTCCTCGGCATACACATCACAGACAAACTGAATTGGTCCACTCACACAGACAGCATCGTGAAGAAGGCGCAGCAGCGCCTCTTCAACCTCAGGAGGCTGAAGAAATTTGGCTTGTCACCAAAAGCACTCACAAACTTCTACAGATGCACAATCGAGAGCATCCTGGCGGGCTGTATCACCGCCTGGTATGGCAACTGCACCGCCCTCAACCGTAAGGCTCTCCAGAGGGTAGTGAGGTCTGCACAACGCATCACCGGGGGCAAACTACCTGCCCTCCAGGACACCTACACCACCCGATGTCACAGGAAGGCCATAAAGATCATCAAGGACATCAACCACCCGAGCCACTGCCTGTTCACCCCGCTATCATCCAGAAGGCGAGGTCAGTACAGGTGCATCAAAGCTGGGACCGAGAGACTGAAAAACAGCTTCTATCTCAAGGCCATCAGACTGTTAAACAGCCACCACTAACACTGAGTGGCTGCTGCCAACACACTGACACTGACTCAACTCCAGCCACTTTAATAATGGGAATTGATGGGAAATGATGTAAATATATCACTAGCCACTTTAAACAATGCTACCTTATATAAATGTTACTTACCCTACATTATTCATCTCATATGCATACGTATATACTGTACTCTATATCATCGACGGTATCCTTATGTAATACATGTATCACTAGCCACTTTATACTATACTATGCCACTTTGTTTACATACTCATCTCATTTGTACATACTGTACCCGATACCATCTACTGTATCTTGCCTATGCTGCTCTGTACCATCACTCATTCATATATCCTTATGTACATATTCTTTATCCCCTTACACTGTGTACAAGACAGTAGTTTTGGAATTGTTAGTTAGATTACTTGTTATTACTGCATTGTCGGAACTAGAAGCACAAGCATTTCGCTACACTCGCATTAACATCTGCTAACCATGTGTATGTGACAAATAAAATTTGATTTGATTTGATTTGATTTGATTTGAAGAGGAGTGGAACAACATTCCACAGGCCACAATCAACAGCCTGATCAACTCTATGTGAAGGAGATGTGTTGCGCTGCATGAGGCAAATGGTGGTCACCAGATACTGACTGGTTCTGATCCACGTCCCTACCTTTTTATTAAGGTATCTGTGACCAACAGAAGCAGATCTGTATTCCCAGTCAAATATATAGATTAGAGACTAATGAATTTCCATATATGAATATTTTTAACTCTGTAAAATCGGAGAAAGGGTTTAATGTTGCACTTCTATTGTTGTTCATTGTAGACATTGTAGTCAGACAGACAGTCAGTCAGTCAGACAGTCAGACAGTCAATCAGTCAGTCAGACAGACAGACAGTCAGTCAGACAGTTAGAAAGACAGTCAGTCAGACAGTCAGTCAGACAGACAGTCAGTCAGACAGACAGTCAGTCACGCAGTCAAACAGACAGACAGAAAGTCAGTCAGTCACGCATTAAGTCAGTCAGTCACGCAGTAAGACAGTCAAACAGACAGACAGACAGTCACGCAGTAAGACAGTCGGTCACGCAGTCAGACAGTCAGTCAGACAGACAGAAAGTCAGTCAGTCAGTCACGCAGTAAGACAGTCGGTCAATGAATGATCAGATTCACCTGAACTTCCTTCATCTTGGCTGGGCAAATTAACACAGCATCTGTCACGTCAGCATGGCATTGCACATCTAGGTCAGCCATTAGAAATATTCCATGGTTTTCTCATGAGAAGAAGCAACAAAATTCCTTAAACAAGTTATATCGGTATTCAGTTAGTTATATACAGTATTCAGTTAGTTATATACAGTATTCAGTTAGTTAGATTATATATATAATCCTTCGGATTAGTGGATTCAGCTATTTCAGGCTCACCCGTTGCTGACAGGTGTATAAAATCGAGCACACCGCCATGCAATCTCCATAGACAAACATTGGCAATAGAATGGTCTTACCGAAGAGCTCAGTGACTTGGGCACAGTCATAGGATGGCACCTTTCCAACAAGTCAGTTCATCAAATTTCCGCCCTGCTAGAGCTGCCCCCCGGTCAACTGTAAGTGCTGTTACTGTGAAGTGGAAACGTCTTGGAGCAACAACGGCTCAGCCTGCGAAGTGGTAGACCACACAAGCTCACAGAACGGGACTGCACTGAGTGGGACGGCGCTGAGCGGGACAGCGCCGAAGCGCATAGCGAATAAAAATCGTCTGTCATGTTTCGGGCCTCAACCCCATCGAACACCTTTGGGATGAATTGGAACGCCGACTGCGAGCCAGGCCTTAATCACCCAACATCAGTTCCCGACCTCACTAACGCTCTTGTGGCTGAATGGAAGCAAGAAAATAACTCCCCAAAAACAGGTGTGCCAAGTGTTGTGTCTTTGGCTATGAAGGATTAAGTGATATGACATGCAATTCTATAAAATCCTTTCTCTGTAATTAATATCACCTGATTGAGCTAATCATGTAAATGTAATTAACTAGAGAGTCGGGGCACCACGAAATAATATTTATAGAGCTGTTATCTTCCGAATAAACTCTTAAAGACCTAGTAATATTTTACATCAATAGCAGTCAATATCAATCGTCACCTTAATTCAGTCAGACAGTAATTCAGTAATTACCAGTACTGAGTCGAGGGGTACGAGGTATTTGAGGCAGATATGCACATACAGTGCATTTGGGAAGTATTCAGACCCCTTGACTTTTCCCCATTTTGTTACAACCTTATTCTAAAATGGATGAAATTGGTTTTCCCCCTCATCAATCTATACACAATACCCCATAATGACACCACAATACCCCATAATGACATCACAATACCCCATAATGACATCACAATACCCCATAATGACAAAGCAAAAACAGGTTTTTAGAAAATGACCCTGTATATATAGCCGTGTTATTACCTCATACCCTGTACATCGACTCAGTACTGGTACCCTGTATATATAGCCATGTTATTACCTCATACCCTGCACATCGACTCAGTACTGGTACCCTGTATATATAGCCATGTTATTACCTCATACCCTGCACATCGACTCAGTACTGGTACCCTGTATATATATAGCCATGTTATTACCTCATACCCTGTACATCGACTCAGTACTGGTACCCTGTATATATTGCCATGTTATTACCTCGTACCCTGCACATCGACTCAGTACTGGTACCCTGTATATATAGCCATGTTATTACCTCATACCCTGCACATCGACTCAGTACTGGTACCCTGTATATATATAGCCATGTTATTACCTGGTACCCTGTATATATATAGCCATGTTATTACCTCATACCCTGCACATCGACTCAGTACTGGTACCCTGTATATATAGCCATGTTATTACCTCATACCCCGTACATCGACTCAGTACTGGTACCCTGTATATATAGCCATGTTATTACCTCATACCCCGTACATCGACTCAGTACTGGTACCCTGTATATATAGCCATGTTATTACCTCATACCCCATACATCGACTCAGTACTGGTACCCTGTATATTGTGACGGCCCTGAATTATTTTGAGCCGTCTCAGTGCTTCTCCTTCCAATAGGGTGCTTTCCCTTTAATTCCCAATTAAATAGCCAGCATGAGCTGCGCAAAAGTGGTTTTTGTGATGGAGACGTGACTGAGGATGTGTTGCTCAAATAACACTGTGTGAAAGTGTGTTCGTCTGAAATACAGATGGAGGATCTTCATTTGATCACTCTTTTGTTGCTGACAAGTTTCCTGTAGAGCAGGAAATTCAAACTTGTAGTGTATTCAAGGGTTAAAAGGGTTTCTAAAGTGTGTAATGTCCATTAATTATAATCCACATAATAACTCACATTTCCTGTTGCTGCAGGATTATTTTCCTGCTACAGCAAACTGGCTCAAATTAAGATCCTATCTATATGCACCAGGTCTGAACAGCAACATAGAATGTGTTTAGTTAGGATCAGACAGACAGACGGACGGGCGGACGGGCGGGCGGGCGGGCGGGCGGGCGGGCAGGCAGACAGACAGACAGACAGAGCACAGACAGGCAGACAGACAGACAGGCAGCCAGACAGACAGGCAGACAGACAGACAGGCAGACAGAGGTCAGACAGACAGAGCTCAGACAGACAGCTCAGTTGTGAGCTTAGCCGTGATTTTGGTGAAAGGGGTTCAGTTGATTAAGTAGTTGTTCACCAGCCAAGGGGATAGAAGGGTTGCACACAGCGGGTGAGACGTAAACAAGGTTGAGACGTAGAGCTCCCATTGGCTGCTCAGAGGTTGGGGTGTGATGTCACAGACAGGAAGGAATAGGTTGAGGTGACTATGTCACCTGAATACAACCTCTTTGTGACACACCTGACTGAGAAAAACTCCTGGCTCCTTCATAAAGGTCTTTATCAAGGGATGTTTTGTTTCTATAGTCGGAAGGAAAAACTCCTGGCTCCTTCATAAAGGTCTTTATTAAGGGATGTTTTGTTTCTATAGTCGGAAGGAAAAACTCCTGGCTCCTTCATAAAGGTCTTTATCAAGGGATGTTTTGTTTCTATAGTCGGAAGGAAAAACTCCTGTCCCCTTCATAAAGGTCTTTATTAAGGGATGTTTTGTTTCTATAGTCGGAAAGAAAAACTCCTGTCCCCTTCATAAAGGTCTTTATCCAGTGATGTTTTGTTTCTATAGTCGGAAGGAAAAACTCCTGTCCCCTTCATAAAGTTCTTTATCCAGTGATGTTTTGTTTC
This sequence comes from Oncorhynchus mykiss, assembly GCF_013265735.2. Lineage (NCBI taxonomy): Eukaryota > Metazoa > Chordata > Actinopteri > Salmoniformes > Salmonidae > Oncorhynchus > Oncorhynchus mykiss. The sequence continues at coordinate 89,029,123 of NC_048572.1, read as the reverse complement.
TATAGTCGGAAGGAAAAACTCCTGTCCCCTTCATAAGGGTCTTTATCAAGGGATGTTTTGTTTCTATAGTCGGAAAGAAAAACTCCTGTCCCCTTCATAAGGGTCTTTATCCAGGGATGTTTTGTTTCTATAGTCGGAAGGAAAAACTCCTGTCCCCTTCATAAGGGTCTTTATCAAGGGATGTTTTGTTTCTATAGTCGGAAGGAAAAACTCCTGTCCCCTTCATAAAGGTCTTTATCCAGTGATGTTTTGTTTCTATAGTCGGAAAGAAAAACTCCTGGTCCAAATAAATGTCCCTTTTCCTGAAGCGTTTTATTTGTGTCATTATCATAATGATCATCATGTAGGCATTACTCATTCTGAAGCACAGAGCATCCATGTCAATGATCAACCGGACTTAATGCTGACGGGCTGTATTCCCTGAAAACAACCAGACCTACAGTACATGACCCTAACAGCTCTTCCTGTCAACCACCAGACCTACAGTACATGACCCTAACAGCTCTTCCTGCCAACCACCAGACCTACAGTACATGACCCTAACAGCTCTTCCTGTTAACAACCAGACCTAAAGTACATGACCCTAACAGCTCTTCCTGTCAACCACCAGACCTACAGTACATGACCCTAACAGCTCTTCCTGTCAACAACCAGACCTACAGTACATGACCCTAACAGCTCTTCCTGTCAACCACCAGACCTACAGTACATGACCCTAACAGCTCTTCCTGTCAACAACCAGACCTACAGTACATGACCCTAACAGCTCTTCCTGTCAACCACCAGACCTACAGTACATGACCCTAACAGCTCTTCCTGTCAACCACCAGACCTACAGTACATGACCCTAACAGCTCTTCCTGTCAACAACCAGACCTACAGTACATGACCCTAACAGCTCTTCCTGTCAACCACCAGACCTACAGTACATGACCCTAACAGCTCTTCCTGTCAACAACCAGACCTACTGTCATGTACTGTCATGTTGTGTCTTGTCTCTGTCCTTTCCCTTCACCCTGTCTCCCTCTGCTGGTCGTTGTTAGGTTACCTTTTCTCCCCCTCTTTCCCCCAGCTGTGCCTTGTCTCCTCCTAACCACCTCGTCACCCCTTTTCCCACCTGTTCCCTTTTTCCCTCTGATTAGTCCCCTATATCTCTCTCTGTTTTTGTTCCTGTCCTTGTCGGATTCTTGTTTGTTGTGTTTCATGCCTGAACCAGACTGTCGTCATGTTTGCTGTAACCATGTCTTGTCCTGTCGGAATCTGCCGGTCTGTCTGAGCCTACCTATGTTTGGTAATTAAAGAAGCTCTGTTTAAGTTAATTCGCTTTTGGGTCCTCATTCACGCACCGTAACAGAAGAATCCGACCAAGAATGGACCCAGCGACTTCGGATCCTCTCCACTCAGCCGTCGGGATCCAGGGAGCGATGCTAGGCAGACACGAGCAGGAAGTGTCTGCTGCTCGACATGCCGTTGAGACCCTGGCCACCCAAGTCTCCAACCTCACAGAACAGGTTCACCATCTCCGCCTCGATCCACCGGCCACTTCCAGGGCTTTCGAATCTCCGGAGCCCAGAATCAATAACCCGCCGTGTTACTCTGGGGAGCCCACTGAATGCCGCTCGTTCCTCACCCAGTGTGATATTGTGTTTTCTCTCCAGCCCAACACTTACTCCAGGAGCACTGCTCGTGTTGCCTACGTCATATCTCTCCTTATTGGACGGGCTCGTGAGTGGGGCACGGCAATCTGGGAGGCAAGGGCTGAGTGTACTAACCAGTATCAGGACTTTAAGGAGGAGATGATACGGGTTTTTGATCGATCTGTTTTTGGGGAGGAGGCTTCCAGGGCCCTGTCTTCCCTATGTCAAGGCAATCGATCCATAACAGACTACTCTATTGAGTTTCGCACTCTTGCTGTCTCCAGTGGCTGGAACGAGCCGGCCTTGCTCGCTCGTCTTCTGGAGGGTCTCCGCGCAGAGGTAAAGGATGAGATTCTCTCCCGGGAGGTTCCTTCCAGCGTGGATTCCTTGATTGAACTCGCTATTCGCATTGAGCGACGGGTTGATCTTCGTCACCGAGCTCGTGGAAAGGAGCTCGCGCTCTCCGTCGCCCCCCTCTCCGCATCACTACCATCTTCCTCTGCCGGCTCGGGTGCTGAGCCCATGCAGCTGGGAGGTATCCGCATCTCGACTAAGGAGAGGGAACGGAGAATCACCAACCGCCTCTGTCTCTATTGCGGTTCCGCTGGTCATTTTGTCACTTCATGTCCAGTAAAAGGCCAGAGCTCGTCAGTAAGCGGAGGGCTACTGGTGAGCGCTACTACTCCTGTCTCTCCTTCAAGATCCTGCACTACCTTGTCGGTCCATCTACGCTGGACCGGTTCGTCAGCTTCCTGCAGTGCCTTAATAGACTCTGGGGCGGAGGGCTGTTTTATGGACGAGACCTGGGCTCGGGAACATGACATTCCTCTCAGACAGTTAAAGGATCCCACGGCCTTGTTCGCCCTGGATGGTAGTCCTCTCCCCAGGATTCAGCGTGAGACGCTACCTTTAACCCTCACTGTTTCTGGTAATCATAGTGAAACCATTTCTTTTTTAATTTTTCGTTCACCTTTTACACCTGTTGTTTTGGGCCATCCCTGGCTAGTTTGTCATAATCCTTCCATTAATTGGTCTAGTAATTCTATCCTCTCCTGGAACGTCTCTTGTCATGTGAAATGTTTAATGTCTGCTATCCCTCCTGTTTCCTCTGTCTCTTCTTCACAGGAGGAGCCTGGTGATTTGACAGGGGTGCCGGAGGAATATCACGATCTGCGCACGGTGTTCAGTCGGTCCAGGGCCACCTCTCTTCCTCCACACCGGTCGTATGATTGTAGTATTGATCTCCTTCCGGGAACCACCCCCCCCCGGGGTAGACTATACTCTCTGTCGGCTCCCGAACGTAAGGCTCTCGAAGATTATTTGTCTGTAGCTCTTGACGCCGGTACCATAGTCCCCTCCTCCTCTCCCGCCGGAGCGAGGTTTTTTTTTGTCAAGAAGAAGGACGGGTCTCTGCGCCCCTGCATAGATTATCGAGGGCTGAATGACATAACAGTGAAGAATCGTTATCCGCTTCCTCTTATGTCTTCAGCCTTCGAGATCCTGCAGGGAGCCAGGTTTTTCACTAAGTTGGACCTTCGTAACGCTTACCATCTCGTGCGCATCAGGGAGGGGGACGAGTGGAAGACGGCGTTTAACACTCCGTTAGGGCACTTTGAATACCGGGTTCTTCCTTTCGGCCTCGCTAACGCTCCAGCTGTCTTTCAGGCATTAGTCAATGATGTCCTGAGAGACATGCTGAACATCTTTGTTTTCGTTTACCTTGACGATATCCTGATTTTTTCACCGTCACTCCAGATTCATGTTCAGCACGTTCGACGTGTCCTCCAGCGCCTTTTAGAGAATTGTCTTTTTGTGAAGGCTGAGAAGTGCACTTTTCATGCCTCCTCCGTCACATTTCTCGGTTCTGTTATTTCCGCTGAAGGCATTAAGATGGATCCCGCTAAGGTCCAAGCTGTCATTGATTGGCCCGTCCCTAAGTCACGCGTCGAGCTGCAGCGCTTTCTCGGCTTCGCGAACTTCTATCGTCGTTTCATCCGTAATTTCGGTCAGGTGGCAGCTCCTCTCACAGCCCTTACTTCTGTCAAGACGTGCTTTAAGTGGTCCGTTTCCGCCCAGGGAGCTTTTGATCTCCTCAAGAATCGTTTTACATCCGCTCCTATCCTTGTTACACCTGACGTCTCTAGACAGTTCGTTGTCGAGGTTGACGCGTCAGAGGTGGGCGTGGGAGCCATTCTTTCTCAGCGCTCCCTCTCTGACGACAAGGTCCACCCATGCGCGTATTTTTCTCATCGCCTGTCGCCGTCGGAACGTAACTATGATGTGGGTAACCGCGAACTGCTCGCCATCCGGTTAGCCCTAGGCGAATGGCGACAGTGGTTGGAGGGGGCGACCGTTCCTTTTGTCGTTTGGACTGACCATAGGAACCTTGAGTACATCCGTTCTGCCAAACGACTTAATGCGCGTCAGGCGCGTTGGGCGCTGTTTTTCGCTCGTTTCGAGTTCGTGATTTCTTATCGTCCGGGCTCTAAGAACACCAAGCCTGATGCTTTGTCTCGTCTCTTCAGTTCTTCAGTAGCCTCCACTGACCCCGAGGGGATTCTCCCTGAGGGGCGTGTTGTCGGGTTGACTGTCTGGGGAATTGAGAGGCAGGTAAAACAAGCGCTCACTCACACTCCGTCGCCGCGCGCTTGTCCTAGGAACCTTCTTTTCGTTCCCGTTCCTACTCGTCTGGCCGTTCTTCAGTGGGCTCACTCTGCCAAGTTAGCCGGCCACCCTGGCGTTCGGGGTACGCTTGCTTCCATTCGCCAGCGTTTTTGGTGGCCCACCCGGGAGCATGACACGCGTCGTTTCGTGGCTGCTTGTTCGGTCTGCGCGCAGACTAAGTCCGGTAACTCTCCTCCTGCCGGCCGTCTCAGGCCGCTTCCTATTCCCTCTCGACCGTGGTCTCACATCGCCTTAGATTTTGTCACCGGACTGCCTTCGTCAGCGGGGAAGACTGTTATTCTTACGGTTGTCGATAGGTTCTCTAAGGCGGCTCATTTCATTCCCCTTGCTAAGCTTCCTTCTGCTAAAGAGACGGCACAAATCATCATCGAGAATGTTTTCAGAATTCATGGCCTTCCGTCAGACGTCGTTTCGGACAGAGGTCCGCAATTCACGTCTCAATTTTGGAGGGAGTTTTGCCGTTTGATTGGGGCTTCCGTCAGTCTCTCTTCCGGCTTTCACCCCCAGTCTAACGGTCAAGCAGAACGGGCCAATCAGACTATTGGTCGCATCTTACGGAGTCTTTCTTTTCGCAACCCTGCGTCTTGGTCAGAACAGCTCCCCTGGGCAGAATACGCCCACAACTCGCTTCCTTCGTCTGCGACCGGGCTATCTCCTTTTCAGAGTAGCCTCGGGTACCAGCCTCCGCTGTTCTCATCTCAGTTCGCCGAGTCCAGCGTCCCCTCCGCTCAGGCTTTTGTCCAACGTTGCGAGCGCACCTGGAAGAGGGTCAGGTCTGCACTTTGCCGTTATAGGACGCAGACTGTGAGGGCTGCTAATAAGCGTAGAACTAAGAGTCCTAGATATTGTCGCGGTCAGAGAGTTTGGCTCTCCACTCAGAACCTTCCCCTTAAGACGGCTTCTCGTAAGTTGACCCCGCGGTTCATTGGTCCGTTCCGTATTTCTCGGGTCATTAATCCTGTCGCAGTTCGACTTCTTCTTCCGCGATACCTTCGTCGCGTCCACCCGGTCTTCCATGTCTCCTGCATCAAGCCCGTCCTTCGCGCCCCCGCTCGTCTCCCCCCCCCCCCCCCCCATCCTTGTCGAGGGCGCACCCATCTACAGGGTCCGTAGAATTTTGGACATGCGTCCTCGGGGCCGTGGTCACCAGTACCTCGTAGATTGGGAGGGGTACGGTCCTGAGGAGAGGAGTTGGGTTCCCTCTCGGGACGTGCTGGACCGTGCGCTGATCGAGGATTTCCTCCGTTGCCGCCAGGTTTCCTCCTCGAGTGCGCCAGGAGGCGCTCGGTGAGTGGGGGGGTACTGTCATGTACTGTCATGTTGTGTCTTGTCTCTGTCCTTTCCCTTCACCCTGTCTCCCTCTGCTGGTCGTTGTTAGGTTACCTTTTCTCCCCCTCTTTCCCCCAGCTGTGCCTTGTCTCCTCCTAACCACCTCGTCACCCCTTTTCCCACCTGTTCCCTTTTTCCCTCTGATTAGTCCCCTATATCTCTCTCTGTTTTTGTTCCTGTCCTTGTCGGATTCTTGTTTGTTGTGTTTCATGCCTGAACCAGACTGTCGTCATGTTTGCTGTAACCATGTCTTGTCCTGTCGGAATCTGCCGGTCCGTCTGAGCCTACCTATGTTTGGTAATTAAAGAAGCTCTGTTTAAGTTAATTCGCTTTTGGGTCCTCATTCACGCACCGTAACACCTACAGTACATGACCCTAACAGCTCTTCCTGTCAACCACCAGACCTACAGTACATGACCCTAACAGCTCTTCCTGTCAACCACCAGACCTACAGTACATGACCCTAACATCTCTTCCTGTCAACCACCAGACCAACAGTACATGACCCTAACAGCTCTTCCTGCCAACCACCAGACCTACAGTACATGACCCTAACAGCTCTTCCTGTCAACCACCAGACCTACAGTACATGACCCTAACAGCTGTTCCTGTCAACCACCAGACCTACAGTACATGACCCTAACAGCTCTCTATGGTCATTCAGAAAGTTATATCAAACCAGAATATAAATGCAACATGACAAGTTCCATGTTTGATGAGCTGAAATAAAAGATCCCAGAAATGTTCCATACAGACAAAAAGCTTATTTCACTCACATGTTGCGCACACATTTGTTTACATCCCTGTTAGTGAGCATTTCTCCTTTGCCAAGATAATCCATCCTCCTGACACGTGGGCATATCCAGAAGCTGATTAAACAGCATGGTCATTACACAGGTGCACCTTGTGCTGGGGACAATAAAAGGCAACTCTAAAATGTGCAGTTTTGTCACACAACACAATCCCACAGAAGTCTCAAGTTGAGGGAGCGTGCAATTTGAATGCTGGCTCTAGGAATGTCCACCAGAGCTGTTGCCAGAGAATTGAATGTTAATTTCTCTACCATAAGCCATCTCTAAAGTCGAATTTGTCAGTACGTCCAACCGGCCTCAGACCATGTGTCACCATGCCAGCCCAGGACCTCCACATCCAGCTTCTTCACCTGCAATAGCAGCCACCTGGACAGCTGATGGAACTGTGATCATCTGAGACCAGCCACCTGGACAGAATCTCTACGCAAACTGTCAGAATCCGTCTCTTGGGAAGCTAATCTGTGTTCGTCGTCCTCACCAGGATCTTGACCGGACTGCCGTTCAGCGTTGTAACCGACTTCAGTGGGTGAATACTTACCAACGTGTACGACAGCGCGTTCCAGTTCCCACCAATAACCAGCAACTTCACACTGTAAATACTTACCCACTGGCAGGTTGGAGAAGTGTGCTCTTCACGGATTAATCCCGGTTTCAACTGTACCGGGCAGATGGCAGACAACGTGTACGGCATTGTTTGGACGAACACAATTGCATTTTTAATCTATGGCAATTTTAATGCACAGAGACGAGATCCTGAGGCCCATTGTCGTGTCATTCATCCACCGCCATCACCTCATGTTTCAGTATGATAATGCACAGCCCCATGTCTCAAATCGGTACACAATTCCTGGAAACTGAAAATGTCCCAGTCCTTCCATAACCTGCATACTCACCAGACATGTCACCCATTGAGCATGTTTGGGATGCTCTGGATCGATGTGTACGACAGCGTGTTCCAGTTCTCGCCAATATCCAGCGACTTCACATAGGCATTGAAGTTTTAAGTTCCTCGGCATACACATCACAGACAAACTGAATTGGTCCACTCACACAGACAGCATCGTGAAGAAGGCGCAGCAGCGCCTCTTCAACCTCAGGAGGCTGAAGAAATTTGGCTTGTCACCAAAAGCACTCACAAACTTCTACAGATGCACAATCGAGAGCATCCTGGCGGGCTGTATCACCGCCTGGTATGGCAACTGCACCGCCCTCAACCGTAAGGCTCTCCAGAGGGTAGTGAGGTCTGCACAACGCATCACCGGGGGCAAACTACCTGCCCTCCAGGACACCTACACCACCCGATGTCACAGGAAGGCCATAAAGATCATCAAGGACATCAACCACCCGAGCCACTGCCTGTTCACCCCGCTATCATCCAGAAGGCGAGGTCAGTACAGGTGCATCAAAGCTGGGACCGAGAGACTGAAAAACAGCTTCTATCTCAAGGCCATCAGACTGTTAAACAGCCACCACTAACACTGAGTGGCTGCTGCCAACACACTGACACTGACTCAACTCCAGCCACTTTAATAATGGGAATTGATGGGAAATGATGTAAATATATCACTAGCCACTTTAAACAATGCTACCTTATATAAATGTTACTTACCCTACATTATTCATCTCATATGCATACGTATATACTGTACTCTATATCATCGACGGTATCCTTATGTAATACATGTATCACTAGCCACTTTATACTATACTATGCCACTTTGTTTACATACTCATCTCATTTGTACATACTGTACCCGATACCATCTACTGTATCTTGCCTATGCTGCTCTGTACCATCACTCATTCATATATCCTTATGTACATATTCTTTATCCCCTTACACTGTGTACAAGACAGTAGTTTTGGAATTGTTAGTTAGATTACTTGTTATTACTGCATTGTCGGAACTAGAAGCACAAGCATTTCGCTACACTCGCATTAACATCTGCTAACCATGTGTATGTGACAAATAAAATTTGATTTGATTTGATTTGATTTGATTTGAAGAGGAGTGGAACAACATTCCACAGGCCACAATCAACAGCCTGATCAACTCTATGTGAAGGAGATGTGTTGCGCTGCATGAGGCAAATGGTGGTCACCAGATACTGACTGGTTCTGATCCACGTCCCTACCTTTTTATTAAGGTATCTGTGACCAACAGAAGCAGATCTGTATTCCCAGTCAAATATATAGATTAGAGACTAATGAATTTCCATATATGAATATTTTTAACTCTGTAAAATCGGAGAAAGGGTTTAATGTTGCACTTCTATTGTTGTTCATTGTAGACATTGTAGTCAGACAGACAGTCAGTCAGTCAGACAGTCAGACAGTCAATCAGTCAGTCAGACAGACAGACAGTCAGTCAGACAGTTAGAAAGACAGTCAGTCAGACAGTCAGTCAGACAGACAGTCAGTCAGACAGACAGTCAGTCACGCAGTCAAACAGACAGACAGAAAGTCAGTCAGTCACGCATTAAGTCAGTCAGTCACGCAGTAAGACAGTCAAACAGACAGACAGACAGTCACGCAGTAAGACAGTCGGTCACGCAGTCAGACAGTCAGTCAGACAGACAGAAAGTCAGTCAGTCAGTCACGCAGTAAGACAGTCGGTCAATGAATGATCAGATTCACCTGAACTTCCTTCATCTTGGCTGGGCAAATTAACACAGCATCTGTCACGTCAGCATGGCATTGCACATCTAGGTCAGCCATTAGAAATATTCCATGGTTTTCTCATGAGAAGAAGCAACAAAATTCCTTAAACAAGTTATATCGGTATTCAGTTAGTTATATACAGTATTCAGTTAGTTATATACAGTATTCAGTTAGTTAGATTATATATATAATCCTTCGGATTAGTGGATTCAGCTATTTCAGGCTCACCCGTTGCTGACAGGTGTATAAAATCGAGCACACCGCCATGCAATCTCCATAGACAAACATTGGCAATAGAATGGTCTTACTGAAGAGCTCAGTGACTTGGGCACAGTCATAGGATGGCACCTTTCCAACAAGTTAGTTCATCAAATTTCCGCCCTGCTAGAGCTGCCCCCCGGTCAACTGTAAGTGCTGTTACTGTGAAGTGGAAACGTCTTGGAGCAACAACGGCTCAGCCTGCGAAGTGGTAGACCACACAAGCTCACAGAACGGGACTGCACTGAGTGGGACGGCGCTGAGCGGGACAGCGCCGAAGCGCATAGCGAATAAAAATCGTCTGTCATGTTTCGGGCCTCAACCCCATCGAACACCTTTGGGATGAATTGGAACGCCGACTGTGAGCCAGGCCTAATCACCCAACATCAGTGTCAGACCTCACTAACGCTCTTGTGGCTGAATGGAAGCAAGAAAATAACTCCCCAAATACAGGTGTGCCAAGTGTCGTGTCTTTGGCTATGAAGGATTAAGTGATATGACATGCAATTCTATAAAATCCTTTCTCTGTAATTAATATCACCTGATTGAGCTAATCATGTAAATGTAATTAACTAGAAAGTCGGGGCACCACAAAATAATATTTATAAAGCTGTTGTTATCTTCTGAATAAACTCTTAAAGACCTAGTCATATTTTACATCAATAGCAGTCAAAATTAATCGTCACCTTAATTCAGTCAGACAGTAATTCAGTAATTACCAGTACTGAGTCGAGGGGTACGAGGTATTTGAGGCAGATATGCACATACAGTGCATTTGGGAAGTATTCAGACCCCTTGACTTTTCCCCATTTTGTTATAACCTTATTCTAAAATGGATGAAATTGGTTTTCCCCCTCATCAATCTACACACTATACCCCATAATGACAAAGCAAAAACAGGTTTTTAGAAAATGACCCTGTATATATAGCCGTGTTATTACCTCATACCCTGCACATCGACTCAGTACTGGTACCCTGTATATATAGCCATGTTATTACCTCATACCCTGTACATCGACTCAGTACTGGTACCCTGTATATATAGCCATGTTATTACCTCATACCCTGTACATCGACTCAGTACTGGTACCCTGTATATATAGCCATGTTATTACCTCATACCCTGCACATCGACTCAGTACTGGTACCCTGTATATATAGCCATGAATATTACCTCATACCCTGCACATCGACTCAGTACTGGTACCCTGTATATATAGCCATGTTATTACCTCATACCCTGTACATCGACTCAGTACTGGTACCCTGTATATATAGCCATGTTATTACCTCATACCCCGTACATCGACTCAGTACTGGTACCCTGTATATATAGCCAAGTTATTACCTCGTACCCCTGCACATCGACTCAGTACTGGTACCCTGTGTATATAACCAAGTTATTACCTCGTACCCCTGCACATCGACTCAGTACTGGTACCCTGTGTATATAACCAAGTTATTACCTCGTACCCCTGCACATCGACTCAGTACTGGTACCCTGTGTATATAACCAAGTTATTACCTCGTACCCCTGCACATCGACTCAGTACTGGTACCCTGTGTATATAACCAAGTTATTACCTCGTACCCCTGTACATCGACTCAGTACTGGTACCCTGTATATATAGCCATGTTTTCCTGAAACCATTCCAGCATTGCTTTGGCTGTATGCTTGGGGTCATTGTCCTGTTGGAATGTAAATCTTTACCCTAGTCTAAAGTTGTTTGCTCTCTGAAGAAGGTTCTCATCTAGGATTTTTTACACCTACCATGTACATGTGCTCTTCCTCCCTCAGTTCTAACTCCCTCAGTTCTACCTCCATGTGTTCTACCTCCCTCAGTTCTACCTCCCTTAGTTCTACCTCCCTCAGATCTACCTCCCTCAGATCTACCTCCCTTAGTTCTACCTCCCTTAGTTCTACCTCCCTCAGATCCACCTCCCTCAGACCTACCTCCCTTAGTTCTACCTCCCTCAGTTCTACCTCCCTCAGATCTACCTCCCTCAGATCTACCTCCCTCAGTTCTACCTCCCTCAGGTCTACCTCCCTTAGTTCTACCTCCCTCAGGTCTACCTCCCTCAGTTCTACCTCCCTTAGTTCTACCTCCCTCAGATCTACCTCCCTCAGATCTACCTCCCTCAGTTCTACCTCCCTCAGTTCTATCTCCCTCAGTTCTACCTCCCTCAGTTCTACCTCCCTTAGTTCTACCTCCCTCAGTTCTACCTCCCTTAGTTCTACCTCCCTTAGTTCTACCTCCCTCAGATCTACCTCCCTCAGTTCTACCTCACTTAGTTCTACCTCCCACAGTTCTACCTCCTTAGTTCTACCTCCCTTAGTTCTACCTCCCTCAGATGTACCTCCCACAGTTCCCCCCTCCCTCAGTTCTACCTCCCTTAGTTCTACCTCCCTCAGTTCTACCTCCCTCATTTCTACCTCCCTCAGTTCTACCTCCATGTGCTCCACCTCCCTCAGTTCTACCTCCCTCAGTTCTACCTTCCTTAGTTCTACCTCCATGTGCTCTAACTCCCTCAGTTCTACCTCCCACAGTTCTACCTCCCTCAGTTCTACCTCACTCAGTTCTACCTCCATGTGCTCTACCTCCCTCAGTTCTACCTCCCTTAGTTCTACCTCCCTCAGTTCTACCTCCCACAGTTCTACCTCCCTCAGTTCTACCTCCCTCAGTTCTACCTCCATGTGTTCTACCTCCCTCAGTTCTAGCCTGTGTGAGATGGCAGTACGTGGGAGAAAGAGGAGGGAGGTAGAGGGGGGAGAGTAGGGATAAGGGAGGAGAGGAGGGAGGTGGATGTGTCCTTGTGAGTCAGGCCGGTAAAGTTCAGGTGTGTGTGTGTGTGTGTGTGTGTGTGTGTGTGTGTGTGTGTCAGGAGAGGCAGAGAACATTCTGTGCGAGAGAGAAGAGCTAGCGAAAGGATGAGAAGAGAGAGAGACATGAAAGAGAAGTGTCAGAGGGAGAGCGAGCATGAAGGCCCTGATTTCATTGACAGCGTATTCTACTGTTTATCTCTCCCATGGCCTTCTGGGTAATGGCCTGACCTGCTACATGAGAACAGGTAGGTAGGCATCACTCTCTCACAATTACAATCTGTTGAATTTTAATGAGCCTCTAATTGTGTGAGGGAGAAGAGCTGGAGAAAGGAAGAGAAGAGAGATAGTCACGAATCAAACGTTTATATTTTGTAATGCACTGTACCTGTGAATGGCCCAGGCTTCTTCATTTTATTCCCACCCCCTCTCCTCTCTCTCGCTCTTTCTTTCCCTCTCTCTCTCTAATACTCCACCCTCTCTCTCTCTCTCATCACACTTGTCTTACCTCTGTTCGCATGTTGACATCACACTTGTCTTACCTCTGTTAGCATGTTGACATCACACTTGTCTTACCTCTGTTAGCATGTTGACATCACACTTGTCTTACCTTTATTTATTTATTTTATTTCACCTTTATTTAACCAGGTATTTATATATATATATAACCCTAACCCTTTATTTAACCAGGTATATATATATATATATAACCCTAACCCTTTATTTAACCAGGTATTTATATATATATATAACCCTAACCCTTTATTTAACCAGGTATTTATATATATATATATAACAGTAACCCTTTATTTAACCAGGTATATATATATATATATATAACCCTAACCCTTTATTTAACCAGGTATTTATATATATATATAACCCTAACCCTTTATTTAACCAGGTATATATATATATAACCCTAACCCTTTATTTAACCAGGTATATATATATATATATAACCCTAACCCTTTATTTAACCAGGTATTTATATATATATATATAACCCTAACCCTTTATTTAACCAGGTATTTATATATATATATATATAACCCAAACCCTTTATTTAACCAGGTATTTATATATATATATATAACCCTAACCCTTTATTTAACCAGGTATTTATATATATATATATAACCCTAACCCTTTATTTAACCAGGTATTTATATATATATATATAACCCTAACCCTTTATTTAACCAGGTATATATATATATAACCCTAACCCTTTATTTAACCAGGTATTTATATATATATATAACCCTAACCCTTTATTTAACCAGGTATTTATATATATATATATAACCCTAACCCTTTATTTAACCAGGTATTTATATATATAACCCTAACCCTTTATTTAACCAGGTATATATATATATATATATATATATATATATATATATATATAACCCTAACCCTTTATTTAACCAGGTATTTATATATATATATAACCCTAACCCTTTATTTAACCAGGTATTTATATATATATATATAACCCTAACCCTTTATTTAACCAGGTATTTATATATATATATAACCCTAACCCTTTATTTAACCAGGTATTTATATATATAACCCTTTATTTAACCAGGTATTTATATATATAACCCTAACCCTTTATTTAATCAGGTATTTATATATATATATAACCCTAACCCTTTATTTAATCAGGTATTTATATATATATATATAACCCTAACCCTTTATTTAATCAGGTATTTATATATATATATAACCCTAACCCTTTATTTAATCAGGTATTTATATATATATAACCCTAACCCTTTATTTAACCAGGTATTTATATATATATAACCCTAACCCTTTATTTAATCAGGTATTTATATATATATATAACCCTAACCCTTTATTTAACCAGGTATTTATATATATATATAACCCTAACCCTTTATTTAACCAGGTATATATATATATATATAACCCTAACCCTTTATTTAACCAGGTATTTATATATATATATAACCCTAACCCTTTATTTAATCAGGTATTTATATATATATATAACCCTAACCCTTTATTTAACCAGGTATATATATATATAACCCTAACCCTTTATTTAACCAGGTATTTATATATATATATAACCCTAACCCTTTATTTAACCAGGTATTTATATATATATATATATAACCCTAACCCTTTATTTAATCAGGTATTTATATATATATATAACCCTAACCCTTTATTTAACCAGATATTTATATATATATATATAACCCTAACCCTTTATTAACTAGGTAGGCCAGTTGAGAACAAGTTCTTCATTTACAACTGCGACCTGGCCAAGATAAAGCAAAGCAGTGTGACACAAACAACAACACAGAGTTACACATGGAATAAACAAGCATACAGTCAATAATACAATAGAAATGTCTATATACAGTGTGTGCAAATAAGGTAAGATTAGGGAGGTAAGGCAATAAATAGGCCATAATGGCGATAATTACAATTTAGCAATTAAACACTGGAGTGATATATGTGCAGAAGGTGAATGTGCAAGTAGAGATACTGGGGTGCAAAGGAGCAAAAAAATAAATAACAATATGGGGATGAGGTAGTTGGGTGGGCTATTTACAGATGGGCTATGTACAGGTGCAGTGATCTGTGAGCTGCTCTGACAGCTGATGCTTAAAGTTAGTGAGGGAGATGTGAGTCTCCAGCTTCAGTGATTTTTGCAATTCGTTCCAGTCTTTGGCAGCAGAGAACTGGAAGGAAAGGCGGCCAAAGGAGGATTAGTCTTTGGGGATGACCAGTGAAATATACCTGCTGGAGCGCGTGCTACGGGTGGGTGTTGCTATGGTGACCAGTGAGCTGAGATAAGACGGGGCTTCACCTAGCAAAGACTTATAGATGACCTGGAGCCAGTGGGTTTGGCAGCGAATATGTAGTGAGGACCAGCCAACGAGAGCATACAGGTCGCAGAGGTGTGTAGTATATGGGGCTTTGGTGACAAAACGGATGGCACTGTGATAGACTGCATCCAATTTGTTGAGAAGAGTGTTGGAGGCTATTTTGTAAATGACATCGCCAAAGTCAAGGATGGGTAGGATGGTCAGTTTTACGAGGGTATGTTTGGCAGCATGAGTGAAGGATGCTTTGTTGTGCAATAGGAAGCCGGTTCTAGATTTGGATTGGAGATGTTTAATGTGAGTCTGGAAGGTGAGTTTACAGTCTAACCAGACCCCTAGGTATTTGTAGTTGCCCACATATTCTAAGTCAAAACCGTCCAGAGTAGTGATGCTGGGCGGGCAGGCAGGTGTAGGCAGCGATCGGTTGAAGAGCATGCATTTAGTTTTACTTGCGTTTAAGAGCAGTTGGAGGCCACGGAAGAAGAGTTGTATGGCATTGACGCTCGTCTGGAGGTTAGTTAACACAGTGTCCAAAGAAGGGCCAGAAGTATACAGAATAGTGTCGTCTGCGTAGAGGTGGATCAGAGAATCACCAGCTGCAAGAGCGACATCATTGATGTATACAGAGAAAAGAGTCGGCCCGAGAATTGAACCCTGTGGCACCCCCATAGAGACTGCCAGACGTCCGGACAACAGGCCCTCCGATTTGACACACTGAACTCTGTCTGAGAAGTAGTTGGTGAACCAGGCGAGGCAGTCATTTGAGAAACCAAGGCTGTTGAGTCTGCCGATAAGAATGTGGTGATTGACAGAGCCGAAAGCCTTGGCCAGGTCGATGAATACGGCTGCACAGTATTGTCTCTTATCTATGTCTGTTATGATATCGTTTAGGACCTTGAGCGTGGCTGAGGTGCACCCATGACCAGCTCGGAAACCAGATTGCATAGCGGAGAAGGTACGGTGGGATTCGAAATGGTCGGTGATCTGTTTGTTAACTTGGCTTTCGAAGACCTTAGATAGGCAGGGCAGGATGGATATAGGTCTGTAACAGTTTGGGTCCAGGGTGTCTCCCCATTTGAAGAGGGGCATGACTGCGGCAGCTTTCCAATCCTTGGGAATCTCAGACGATATGAAAGAGAGGTTGAACAGGCTGGTAATAGGGGTTGCGACAATGGCGGAGGATAGTTTCAGAAATAGAGGGTCCAGATTGTCAAGCCCAGCTGATTTTTACGGGTCCAGGTTTTGCAGCTCTTTCAGAACATCTGCTATCTGGATTTGGGTAAAGGAGAACCTGGAGAGGCTTGGGCGAGTAGCTGCGGGGGAACTGTTGGCCGAGGAGTAGCCAGGAGGAAGGCATGGCCAGCCGTTGAGAAATGCTTGTTGAAGTTTTTGATAATCATGGATTTATCGGTGGTGACCGTGTTACCTAGCCTCAGTGCAGTGGGCAGCTGGGAGGAGGTGCTCTTGTTCTCCATGGACTTTACAGTGTCCCAGAACTTTTTGGAGTTAGAGCTACAGGATGCAAATGTCTGCCTGAAGAAGCTGGCCTTGACTTTCCTGACTGACTGCGTGTATTGGTTCCTGACTTCCCTGAACAGTTGCATATCGCGGGGACTATTCGATGCTATTGCAGTCCGCCACAGGATGTTTTTGTGCTGGTCGAGGGCAGTCAGGTCTGGAGTCAACCAAGGGCTATATCTGTACTTAGTTCTGCATTTTTTGAACGGAGCATGCTTATCTAAAATGGTGAGGAAGTTACTTTTAAAGAATGACCATCCTCAACTGACGGGATGAGGTCAATATTCTTCCAGGATACCCGGGCCAGGTCGATTAGAAAGGCCTGCTCGCAGAAGTGTTTTAGGGAGCGTTTGACAGTGATGAGGGGTAGTCGTTTGACTGCGGATCCGTAGTGGATACAGGCAATGAGGCAGTGATCGCTGAGATCCTGGTTGAAGACAGCGGAGCTGTATTTGGAGGGCCAGTTGGTCAGGATGACGTCTATGAGGGTGCCCTTGTTTACAGATTTAGGGTTGTACCTGGTGGGTTCCCTGATGATTTGTGTGAGATTGAGGGCATCTAGTTTAGATTGAGGTAATTGAGGTAATATGTACATGTAGGTAGTGTTAAACTGACTATGCATATATTATAAACAAAGAGTAGCAGCAGCGTAAAACAGGGGTCTGGGTAACAAACAAATGCTTCTTACAAATAGGAATCACGTTGATGTGTAATGTTGGTCCCATGTTTCATGAGCTGAAATTAAAGATCCCAGAAATTTTCCATACACACAAAAAGCTTATTTCTCTCAAGTGCACCTGAGAGTTGTGGCATATCAGATGCTGATTAAACAGCATGATCATTACACAGGTGCACCTTGTGCTGGGGACAATAAAAAACAGCTCTAAAATGTGCAGGATTGTCACACAACACAATCCCACAGATGTCTCAAATTTTGAAGGAGCATGCAATTAATATGCTGATTGCTGGAATGTCCACCAGAGCTGTTGCCAGAAATGTTAATGTTAATTTCTCTACCATAAGCCTCCTCCAACGTCCTTTTAGAGAATTAACCACGCCAGCCCAGGACCTTAACATCCGGCTTCTTCACCAGCGGGATAGTCCAGTCACCCAGACTCTTGATAAAACTGTGGGTTTACATAACTAAAGAATTTCTGCACAAACTGTCAGAAACCGTCTCAGGGAAGCTCATCTGCGTGGTCGTCGTCCACATCAGGGTCTTGATCTGACTGCATTTCAGCCTCAGTGGGCAAATGTTCACCTTCAATGGCCACTGGCAGGTTAGAGAAGCTCTTCACGGATGAATCCAGGTTTCAACTGTACCGGCCAAATGGCCGACAGCGTGTACGGCATCGTGTCGGCGAGCGGTTTGTTGATGTCCACGTTGTGAACAGAGTGCCCCATGGTGGCGTATGGTATGGACAGCGAACACAACTTCATTTTATTGATGGCAATTTGAATGCACAGAGATACTGTGACGAGATCCTGAGGCCCATTGTCATACCATTCATCCACCGCCATCATCTCATGTTCAGCATGATAATGCACGGCCCCATGTCACAAGGATCTGAACACAATTCCTGGAAGCTGAAAATGTCCCAGTTCTTCCATGACCTGCATACTCACCAGACATTTCACACATTGAGCATGTTTGGGATGCTGTGGATCAACGTGTACGACAGCGTGTTCCAGTTCCCACCAATATCCAGCAACTTCACCCAGCCATTGAAGAGGAGTGGGACAACTTTTCACAGGCCACAATCAACAGCCTGATCAATTCTATGTGAAGGAGATGTGTCACGCTGAATGAGACAAATGGTGGTCACACCAGATACTGACTGGTTTTCTGATCCAAACCGCTACCTTTTTATTAAGGTATCTGTGACCAACAGATGCACATCTGTATTCCCAGTCATGTGGAATCCATAGATTAGAGCCCAATTTATTTTAATTGACTGATTTCCTGATATGAACTGTAACTCAGTAAAATATTTGACATTGTTGCATGTTGCGTTTATATTTTTGTTCAGTGTTATGTTGTGTTCTCATAGAACTGATATGTTTCATCAGTATTTAATATGAGGTTTATCTCATCAATACCTCTCAACATTAATGTCTCTCCCTCCCCAGATCCTGTTCATTAATCTGTCTGTCTGTCTGTCTGTCTGTCTGTCTGTCTGTCTGTCTGTCTGTCTGTCTGTCTGTCTGTCTGTCTGTCTGTCTGTCTGTCTGTCTGTCTGTCTGTCTGTCTCTCCCCAGATCCTGTTCATTCATTTGTCTGTCTGTCTCTCCCCAGATCCTGTTCTGTACATTGAACACCCATAAGATCGACATGGAGAAGCTGCTTGGTGGTCAGATCGGCCTGGAGGACTTTATATTCGCCCACATTAAAGGGATTAAGAAGGAGGTGGAGGTGTTTAAGTCAGAGGACGCCCTGGGCCTCACCATCACAGACAACGGGGTGGGATACGCCTTCACCAAGGTATGTAGGAGTTCATCTGTTGATACGATCGTCCATCCGTCCGTCTATCTGTCTGTCTGTCTCTCCCTCCCCAGATCCTGTTCACTTTATCTATCCGTCCATCTATCTGTGTGTCTGTCTGTCTGTCTGTCTGTCTGTCTGTCTGTCTGTCTGTCTGTCCCTCCCCAGATCCTGTTCATTAATCTGTCTGTCTGTCTGTCTGTCTGTCTGTCTGTCTGTCTGTCTCTCCCTCCCCAGATCCTGTTCACTTTATCCATCAGTCTGTCTATCTGTGTGTCTGTCTCTCCCTCCCCAGATCCTGTTCATTAGTCTGTCTGTCTGTCTGTCTGTCTGTCTGTCTGTCTGTCTATCTGTGTGTCTGTCTCTCCCTCCCCAGATCCTGTTCATTAGTCTGTCTGTCTGTCTGTCTGTCTGTCTCTCCCTCCCCAGATCCTGTTCACTTTATCTGTCCGTCTGTCTATCGTTTATCAATAATCTAACAGTCAATCAATCGAATAGATTGAATCAATGAAATCAATCAATTTATTGAATCGTATCTTATATATTATACAATGGTTGAATCATTAAAGGCCCAGTGCAGTCAAACACTATAACGATACAGGGCCCAGATGCAGTCAAACACTATAACGATACAGGGCCCAGATGCAGACACTGGAGGCAGATGTTTAGAGTCTCTGATTATAAAACA
This sequence comes from Oncorhynchus mykiss, assembly GCF_013265735.2. Classification (NCBI taxonomy): domain Eukaryota; kingdom Metazoa; phylum Chordata; class Actinopteri; order Salmoniformes; family Salmonidae; genus Oncorhynchus; species Oncorhynchus mykiss. The sequence continues at coordinate 89,009,359 of NC_048572.1, read as the reverse complement.
AGGGGCAGGAAAGAGACGGGCCGTGGACAGGCAAAATATCAGAACCAGGTCGGAGTCCAGGAAGTACAGAGTGGCAGGCAGGCTGAATGGTCAGGCAGGCGGGCTCAGTGTCAGGACAGGCAAAGGTCAGAACCGGGAGGACTAGAACAACAGAGACTTGGAAAAAGCAGGAGCACGGAAAAACACGCTGGTTGACTTGGCATGACAAGACAAACTGGCAACAAACAAACAGAGAACACAGGACTAAATACCCAGGGGATGATGGGGAAAACGGGTGACACCTGGAGGTGAGTGGAGACAATCACAAAGACAGGTGAAACAGATCAGGGCGTGACAAAAACATGATTTTCCTGCATTTTATATACTGTATATTTCCACACTATGAGGTTGGAATAATACTGGGAAATTGTCCCACTCAGACCCTCTCTACCAATAACAGCTAGGTTCCCTCCTCCACTCAGACCCTCTCTACCAATAACAGCTAGGTTCCCTCCCCACTCAGACCCTCTCTACCAATAACAGCTAGGTTCCCTCCTCCACTCAGAACCTCTCTACCAATAACAGCTAGGTTCCCTCCTCCACTCAGAACCTCTCTACCAATAACAGCTAGGTTCCCCGCCCCACTCAGAACCTCTCTGCCAATAACAGCTAGGTTCCCTCCTCCACTCAGAACCTCTCTACCAATAACAGCTAGGTTCCCTCCTCCACTCAGAACCTCTCTACCAATAACAGCTAGGTTCCCCGCCCCACTCAGACCCTCTCTGCCAATAACAGCTAGGTTCCCTCCCCACTCAGACCCTCTCTGCCAATAACAACTAGGTTCCCTCCCCACTCAGACCCTCTCTGCCAATAACAACTAGGTTCCCTTCCCACTCAGAACCTCTCTGCCAATAACAGCTAGGTTCCCTCCCCACTCAGACCCTCTCTGCCAATAACAACTAGGTTCCCTCCCCACTCAGACCCTCTCTGCCAATAACAGCTAGGTTCCCGCCCCACTCAGACCCTCTCTGCCAATAACAACTAGGTTCCCTCCCCACTCAGACCCTCTCTGCCAATAACAGCTAGGTTCCCTCCCCACTCAGACCCTCTCTGCCAATAACAGCTAGGTTCCCTCCCCACTCAGACCCTCTCTGCCAATAACAACTAGGTTCCCTTCCCACTCAGACCCTCTCTGCCAATAACAGCTAGGTTCCCTCCCCACTCAGACCCTCTCTGCCAATAACAACTAGGTTCCCTTCCCACTCAGACCCTCTCTACCAATAACAACTAGGTTCCCTTCCCACTCAGACCCTCTCTACCAATAACAGCTAGGTTCCCTCCCCACTCAAACCCTCTCTGCCAATAACAACTAGGTTCCCGCCCCACTCAGACCACCCCCAGACAGTCCGAGCAAAATTCTTGCTTTAGAAATGATTCATGATTATTGAAGAGATGCAAGTTTAGTACTCCTTAAGGTCAGAGTTTTCCACCAACGTCTTGCATAGAGAGAGTGAAACCGATTGCTCCAAGACGCCACCTTGTGTTCGTGAAGCGTCATGTCATCATGGCATCTTCAGCGCATTACACACCAGTGATTTACTTTGTGCTTGATAAGGGTTTTGATTAATCAGCGTTTACATTGGACAGATAAGACAGACACCCCGACATCAGACAGACACCCCGACATCAGACAGACACCCCGACATCAGACAGACACCCCAATATCAGACAGATGCCCCGACATCAGACAGACACCCCGACATCAGACAGACACCCCAACATCAGACAGACACCCCAACATCAGACAGACACCCCAACATCAGACAGACACCCCGACATCAGACAGACACCCCAACATCAGACAGACACCCCAACATCAGACAGACACCCCAACATCAGACAGACACCCCGACATCAGACAGACACCCCGACATCAGACAGACACCCCAACATCAGACAGACACCCCGACATCAGACAGACACCCCAACATCAGACAGACACCCCAACATCAGACAGACACCCCAACATCAGACAGACACCCCAACATCAGACAGACACCCCAACATCAGACAGACACCCCAATATCAGACAGACACCCCGACATCAGACAGACACCCCGACATCAGACAGACACCCCAACATCAGACAGACACCCCAACATCAGACAGACACCCCAACATCAGACAGACACCCCAACATCGGACAGACACCCCAACATCGGACAGACACCCCGACATCAGACAGACGCCCCGACATCAGACAGACACCCAGACATCAGACAGACACCCCGACATCAGACAGACACCCCAGGGGACACAAACCTGCTTAGGGACAATGGCCTGAGTCCCAAATGGCACCCTACTCCCTATGTAGGGCACTACATTTGACCAGGGCTATTCCCTATGTAGGGCACTACATTTGACCAGGGCATTCCCTATGTAGGGCACTACATTTGACCAGGGCTATTCCCTATGTAGGGCACTACATTTGACCAGGGCTATTCCCTATATAGGGCACTACATTTGACCGGGGCTACTCCCTATGTAGGGCACTACATTTGACCAGGGCTACTCCCTATGTAGGGCACTACATTTGACCAGGGCCCATAGTAATAGTGGATATTGTGAAGTGGTATGCAAGGAGCTGGTCGTTGATGAGGATTTAGTGAGTGAGAAACTCCATCTCACAATTCAACGGCTCAGACACGAGACGTATGTGGTAGGGTCTACAGACAATCATGGACTACAAAAAGAAAACCAGCCAGGTCGCGGACACCGATATCTTGCTCCCGGACAAGCTAAACACCTTCCCCCGCTTTGAGGAAAACACAGTGTCGCTACTAAGGACTGTGGGCTCTCCTCCTCCGTAGCCGAAGTAAGACATTTAAACGTGTTAACCCTCGCAAGGCTGCCGGCCCAGGCGGCATCCCCAGCCGCGTCCTCAGAGCATGCTGGAGCTGGCTGGAGTGTTAATTAACGGACATATTCAATCTCTCTCTATCCCAGTCTGCTGTCCCCACATGCTTCAAGATGTCCACCATTGTTCCTGTTCCCAAGAAGGCAAAGATAACTGAACTAAATGACTATCGCCCCATAGCACTCACCTCTGTCATCATGAAGTGCTTTGAGAGACTAGTCAAGGATCATATCATCTCCACACTACCTGACACCCTAGACCCACTTCAATTTGTTTACCGCCCCAATAGATCCACAGACGATGCAATCGCCATCACACTACCCTATCCCATCTGGACAAGAGGAATACCTATGTAAGAATGCTGTTCATCGACTACAGCTCAGCATTCAACACCATAGTACCCTCCAAACTCATCATTAAGCTCGAGACCCTGGGTCTCGACCCCGCCCTGTGCAACTGGGTCCTGGACTTCCTGGCGGGCCGCCCCCAGGTGATGATGGTAGGAAACAACATCTCCACTCCGCTGATCCTCAACACTGGGGCCCCACAAGGGTGCGTTCTCAGCCCTCTCCTGTAGTCCCTGTCCACACATGACTGTGTGGCCAAGCACGCCTCCAACTCAATCATCAAGTTTGCAGACGACACAACAGTATTAGGCTTGATTATCAGCAATGACGAGACGGCCTACAGGGAGGAGGTGAGGGCTCTGGGAGTGTGGTGTCAGGAAAATAACCTCTCACTCAATGTCAATAAAACAAAAGGAGATGATCATGGACTTCAGGAAACAGCAGAGAGAGCACCCCCCTATCCACATCGACGGGACTGCAGTGGAGAAGGTGGAAAGCTTCAAGTTCCTCATCGTACACATCACTGACTAACTGAATTGGTCCACCCACACAGACAGCGTGGTGAAGAAGGCGCAGCAGCGCCTCTTCAACCTCAGGAGGCTGAAGAAATTTGGCTTGTCACCAAAAACACTCACAAACTTTTACAGATGCACCATCGAGAGCATCCTGTCGGGCTGTATCACCGCCTGGTACGGCAACTGCTCCGCCCACAACTGTAAGGCTCTCCAGAGGGTAGTGAGGCCTGCACAACACATCACCGGGGGCAAAATACCTGCCCTCCAGGACACCTACACCACCCGATGTCACAGGAAGGCTGAAAATACTTATTTTCCACCATAATTTGCAAATAAATTCATAAAAAATCCTACAATGTGATTTTCTGCATTTTTTCCCCCTCATTTTGTCTGTCATAGTTGAAGTGTACCTATGATGAAAATTACAGGCCTCTCACATATTTGTAAGTGGGAGAACTTGCACAATTGGTGGCTGATTAAATACTTTTTGCCCCACTGTATATAGAAAGGGAAACACTGGTCACTTTAATGTTTACATACTGCTTTACTCATTTCATATGTATATACTGTATTCTACTGTATTTCAGTCAATGCCACTCCAACATTGCTCATCCTAATATTAATATATTTCTTAATTCCATTCTTTTACTTTTAGATTTGTGAGTATTGTTGTGAATTGTTAGATATTACTGCACTGTTGGAGCTAGGAACACAAGCATTTCGCTACACCCGCAATAACATCCGGTAAATATGTTTTTGTGACAAATAAAATGTGATTTGATTTTTGTCAGCCTCAGCAGAATCAGCCTGTATTAGATTGATAATTAATATTCACACAGCAACCAAAACCCATCCAGCACAGAACAGATGCCCCTAAATTAGGAGATAAATCTGCATTGCAAATATCTGTTCTTTATTTAAACTCTCTGACGCCTCTCATTATCAAAGAGAAGCCTTTCAACTTCTCCTTTATAGGACGTTTCATGAAGCCAGTTTTTTTACTAATCTTTTTTTCGGGATTTACCTGTAAAGGATAAATCATACAACACACTGTAGCATCATTTATTTGTTGTAACTGATTGTAGTTAGAACTTTAAAACATATTTCAGAAGTAGTTTTTGTCTGAAATCAAAGAAGGCAAAAAGTTGTGATTGTAACTGATAATGAACCTGTAAGTCGTTGTTTTTGTTTGTTTGAATTGTTTCCGTGTTCGCTATGCGGGGGGAACGATAAGACAAGCGGAACTAAGTGGCTCAGAACTGTTGTAACGGGGACTATTATCGTAGTAACACACCTTTGGAGTGAAGGCAAACCCGCGCTGTCTTAGCTAAGTTTTCATGTCTTCGGGGTTCGTTCTTAAAGGTTGAAGCGTGTACGTTAGGATGGTGACGTTATAATAATTAAGGATGAAGCGTGAATGTTAGGATGGTGACGTTATAATAATTAAGGAGGAAGCCTGAATTCATGCCAGGAATAATAAATGTGAAGTTTTGTATTTCCTCCCTTCTGTAATAAGCAGCCAATGAGGTATTTTTCCTTTATTCATGTGTTTCATCTGATACTGTTATAGCTCCGGCTAAACTGTTTATGTATGTCAGCACTTCAGAGTTACACCAAGCTAATACGTCACTCGTAAGACAAGAAGGTTGTAAGAGTGTGCTGAACTGTATTTTCATTTACTTTATAGTTCTCACAGAAGGTGATAATTCTGACTAAAACGACAGAATAAAGCCGGCAGATAAAATCAAGGAACGGTTGTGTTCTTGGTTACTGGAGGGAGCTACAGTGATAATGTTAACATTTGGCTTTTGATCTCTCTCTCTCTGTCGCTCTCTGTCTCTGTCTATATTCAATTAAATTCAAGGGCTTTATTGGCATGGGAAACATGTGTTAACATTGCCAAAGCAAGTGAGGTAGATAAAATATAAAGTGAATATATAAAGTGAAATAAACAATAAAAATGAACAGTAAACATTACACATACAGAAGTTTCAAAACAATAAAGACATTACAAATGTCATATTATATATACAGTGTTTTAACAATGTACAAATGGTTAAAGGACACAAGATAAAATAAATAAGCAATAAATATTGGTTGTATTTACAATGGTGTTTGTTCTTCACTGGTTGCCCTTTTCTCATGGCAACAGGTCACAAATCTTGCTGCTGTGATGGCACACTGTGGAATTTCACCCAGTAGATATGGGAGTTTTTCAAAATTGGATTTGTTTTCTAATTCTTTGTGGATCTGTGTAATCTCAGGGAAATAGGGTCATACATTGGGCAGGAGGTTAGGAAGTGCAGCTCAGTTTCCACCTCATTTTGTGGGCAGTGAGCACATAGCCTGTCTTCTCTTGAGAGCCATGTCTGCCTACGGCGGCCTTTCTCAATAGCAAGGCTATGCTCACTGAGTCTGTACATAGTCAAAGCTTTCCTTAATTTTGGGTCAGTCACAGTGGTCAGGTATTCTGCCACTGTGTACTCTCTGTGTAGGGCCAAATAGCATTCTAGTTTGCTCTGTTTTTTTGTTAATTCTTTCCAATGTGTCAAGTAATTATCTTTTAGTTTTCTCATGATTTGGTTGGGTCTAATTGTGTTGTTGTCCTGGGGCTCTGTAGGGTGTGTTTGTGTTTGTGAACAAAGCCCCAGGACCAGCTTGCTTAGGGGACTCTTCTCCAGGTTCATCTCTCTGTAGGTGATGGCTTTGTTATGGAAGGTTTGTGAATCGCTTCCTTTTAGGTGGTTATAGAATTTAACGTCTCTTTTCTGGATTTTGATAATTAGTGGGTATCGGCCTAATTCTGCTCTCTCTCTCTGTCTCCCTCTCTGTCTCTACCTCTCTCTCTGTCTCTCGCTCTCTCTGTCTGTCTCTCTCTGTCTCCCTCTGTCACTATCTCAATTCAATTGACTTTATTGACATGGCAAGTTCCTTATTACTTACATTGTCAAAGTATACATATAGAAAAATAGAAAATATATATTTATATATCAATAAATGGTGGGACACACAGCAATAATAATAGTAGTAGTGGACATGAGATTACCATTAACAACAACTACAACAATATTAATGAGAACAACAATACATTAAAGCAATAGTAGTAGACTATATTAACATGACTGAGCCGACACATGACGTGGTAGTAGACCAGTGTCAACATGACTGAGAAGACACATGACCTGGTAGTAGACCAGTGTCAACATGACTGAGAAGACACATGACCTGGTAGTAGACCAGTGTCAACATGACTGAGAAGACACATGACCTGGTAGTAGACCAGTGTCAACATGACTGAGATATATGACCTGGTAGTAGACCAGTGTCAACATGACTGAGATATATGACCTGGTAGTAGACCAGTGTCAACATGACTGAGATATATGACCTGGTAGTAGACCAGTGTCAACATGACTGAGATATATGACCTGGTAGTAGACCAGTGTCAACATGACTGAGAAGGCACATGACCTGGTAGTAGACCAGTGTCAACATGACTGAGAAGACACATGACCTGGTAGTAGACCAGTGTCAACATGACTGAGAAGACACATGACCTGGTAGTAGACCAGTGTCAACATGACTGAGAAGGCACATGACCTGGTAGTAGACCAGTGTCAACATGACTGAGATATATGACCTGGTAGTAGATCAGTGTCAACATGACTGAGATATATGACCTGGTAGTGGACCAGTGTCAACATGACTGAGAAGACACATGACCTGGTAGTAGACCAGTGTCAACATGACTGAGAAGACACATGACCTGGTAGTAGACCAGTGTCAACATGACTGAGAAGACACATGACCTGGTAGTAGACCAGTGTCAACATGACTGAGAAGGCACATGACCTGGTAGTAGACCAGTGTCAACATGACTGAGAAGACACATGACCTGGTAGTAGACCAGTGTCAACATGACTGAGAAGGCACATGACCTGGTAGTAGACCAGTGTCAACATGACTGAGATATATGACCTGGTAGTAGATCAGTGTCAACATGACTGAGATATATGACCTGGTAGTGGACCAGTGTCAACATGACTGAGAAGACACATGACCTGGTAGTAGACCAGTGTCAACATGACTGAGAAGACACATGACCTGGTAGTAGACCAGTGTCAACATGACTGAGAAGACACATGACCTGGTATGAAAGACAAAACAAGATGGGAAATATTATCAACATTACTTTGCACTTTTCACTGGCTGTCCCTCAGGTTGTGGCAGGAGGACACATATTTGGCTGCCAAAACTGCACATTTTGGCTTTTCACCCAATAAATATTTGATTTTTTCTTCATCTTTTATAGTTTCAAATTATTTGTATTGAGTTATAATTTTGGGAAAGAAATATTCTCTTAGGTCTGAGTATTTGTCACAGTGTAATAGGAAATGCAGCTCTGTCTCTACCTCTCCCCTGGAGCAGAGTGAGCACAGCCTGTCCTCTCTGGGCAGCCAGGTTTGTCTGTGACAACCGGTCTCTATAGCCAGACTGTCCTCTCTGGGCAGCCAGGTTTGCCTGTGACAACCGGTCTCTATAGCCAGACTGTCCTCTCTGGGCAGCCAGGTTTGCCTGTGACAACCGGTCTCTATAGCCAGACTGTGCTCACAGAGTCTGTACCTAGTCAGTGTTTTCCTGAACAGATAATTAGTCTGTCACCATGTACTGTCTGTTTAGAGACAAATAACATTGAAGTTTACTTAGATGTGTTGTGGTGTCTTTCCAATAGGTGATATATTTTAGTTTTTGCCTTGTGATGATTTGGTTGGGCCAGATTCTCTGACTGCTGTCCTGAGGCTCTATGGGGTTGGTTTGGTTGGTGAACTGAGCCTCAGAACCAGTTGGCTGAGGGGGACTCTTCTCTTGTTTCATCTCTTGACATTTAAGGGCAGTGTGATGAAATGTCTTATAGATGTCTCTCTCTCCCCCCAACAGCGTATCAAGGAGGGCAGTGTGGTGGACAAGGTGAAGGTGATCTCTGTAGGAGACCACATAGAATGCATCAACGGGAAGAACATTGTGGGATCACGTCACTACGAGGTGGCTCGCATGCTGAAGGAGCTGCCGAAAGACCAGATGTTCACCCTCAAACTGGTGGAGCCCATGAAGGCCTTCGGTGAGTGGACAGCTGGGGACTAGTGTAGGCTTTAACATTTGTAGAGATGAAGGCCTTCGGTGAGTGGACAGCTGGGGACTAGTGTAGGCTTTAACATTTGTAGAGATGAAGGCCTTCGGTGAGTGGACAGCTGGGGACTAGTGTAGGCTTTAACATTTGTAGAGATGAAGGCCTTCGGTGAGTGGACAGCTGGGGACTAGTGTAGGCTTTAACATTTGTAGAGATGAAGGCCTTCGGTGAGTGGACAGCTGGGGACTAGTGTAGGCTTTAACATTTGTAGAGATGAAGGCCTTCGGTGAGTGGACAGCTGGGGACTAGTGTAGGCTTTAACATTTGTAGAGGTGAAGGCCTTCAGTGAGTGGACAGCTGGGGACTAGTGTAGGCTTTAACATTTGTAGAGATGAAGGCCTTCGGTGAGTGGACAGCTGGGGACTAGTGTAGGCTTTAACATTTGTAGAGATGAAGGCCTTCTGTGAGGGCATAGGACAAGGGCAGAGGTCTCCAACTCTGTAGGGGGCTGTAGGGTGTGCAGGCACTAACACAACTAATTGTAGTCCAGATTACCTGAAGTTATCACCTAGAGAGAGAGGTTGATGTGATTCTAGTTCTAGTGATTCTTGATGCTTTGTCACATATATACCAGCCCAGTTGTAAAAACACATTTGTATGTCACAGATACATTAGCCACATTTAAAGCATTATCTCTGAAACCGTTCACTTGAAGTGTATTATTGTGCTGAACAGAGATGCTGGAGCCGCGGTCGAAGGGAGCCAAGGAGGCCAGTGACAATAAGATGGGGACAGGGAGAGGGACTCTGAGACTTCGCTCCAGGGGCCCTGCTACCGTAGAGGAAGTGGTGGGTGTATTCATGTCCCCTTACACCCCTCCCAATACCACCCATGCCCCTTGTGATAGGGGGTTCCCGCTGATGTTGGGCTAAGCAGTGGTTTGTACCAAGTGATGTAATCATTTGTATCATTATCATTACTGTACAGTATATTATCTATTACTATACAGTATATTATCTATCACTATACAGTATATTATCTATTACTATACAGTATATTATCTATTACTGTACAGTATATTATCTATCACTATACAGTATATTATCTATTACTATACAGTATATTATCTATTACTGTACAGTATATTATCTATTACTGTACAGTATATTATCTATTACTGTACAGTATATTATCTATTACTGTACAGTATATTATCTATTACTATACAGTGTATTATCTATCACTATACAGTGTATTATCTATTACTGTACAGTATATTATCTATCACTATACAGTATATTATCTATTACTGTACAGTATATTATCTATTACTGTACAGTATATTATCTATTACTATACAGTATATTATCTATTACTGTACAGTATCTATCACTATACAGTATATTATCTATTACTGTACAGTATATTATCTATTACTATACAGTATATTATCTATTACTGTACAGTATCTATCACTATACAGTATATTATCTATTACTATACAGTATATTATCTATTACTGTACAGTATATTATCTATTACTATACAGTATATTATCTATTACTGTACAGTATATTATCTATTACTATACAGTATCTATCACTATACAGTATATTATCTATTACTGTACAGTGTATTATCTATTACTGTACAGTATATTATCTATCACTATACAGTATATTATCTATTACTGTACAGTATATTATCTATTACTATACAGTATATTATCTATTACTGTACAGTATATTATCTATCACTATACAGTATATTATATTATCTATTACTGTACAGTATATTATCTATTACTGTACAGTATATTATCTATCACTATACAGTATATTATCTATTACTATACAGTATATTATCTATTACTGTACAGTATATTATCTATCACTATACAGTATATTATCTATCACTATACAGTATATTATCTATCACTATACAGTATATTATATTATCTATCACTATACAGTATATTATCTATTACTGTACAGTGTATTATCTATTACTGTACAGTATATTATCTATTACTGTACAGTATATTATCTATTACTGTACAGTATATTATCTATTACTATACAGTATATTATCTATTACTGTACAGTATATTATCTATCACTATACAGTATATTATCTATTACTGTACAGTATATTATCTATCACTATACAGTATATTATCTATTACTGTACAGTATATTATCTATCACTATACAGTATATTATCTATTACTGTACAGTATATTATCTATCACTATACAGTATATTATCTATTACTGTACAGTATATTATCTATCACTATACAGTATATTATCTATTACTGTACAGTATATTATCTATTACTATACAGTATATTATATTATCTATTACTGTACAGTATATTATATTATCTATTACTGTACAGTATATTATCTATTACTGTACAGTATATTATCTATTACTGTACAGTATATTATCTATTACTGTACAGTATATTATCTATCACTATACAGTATATTATCTATTACTGTACAGTATATTATCTATTACTGTACAGTATATTATCTATCACTATACAGTGTATTATCTATTACTGTACAGTATATTATCTATTACTGTACAGTGTATTATCTATCACTATACAGTATATTATCTATCACTATACAGTATATTATCTATTACTGTACAGTGTATTATCTATCACTATACAGTGTATTATCTATTACTGTACAGTATATTATCTATCACTATACAGTATATTATCTATCACTATACAGTATATTATCTATTACTGTACAGTGTATTATCTATCACTATACAGTGTATTATCTATTACTATACAGTATATTATCTATTACTGTACAGTATATTATCTATCACTATACAGTATATTATCTATTACTGTACAGTATATTATCTATTACTATACAGTATATTATCTATCACTATACAGTGTATTATCTATTACTATACAGTATATTATCTATTACTGTACAGTATATTATCTATCACTATACAGTATATTATCTATTACTGTACAGTATATTATCTATTACTATACAGTATATTATCTATCACTATACAGTGTATTATCTATTACTATACAGTATATTATCTATTACTGTACAGTATATTATCTATTACTGTACAGTATATTATCTATCACTATACAGTATATTATCTATTACTATACAGTATATTATCTATCACTATACAGTGTATTATCTATTACTATACAGTATATTATCTATTACTATACAGTATATTATCTATTACTGTACAGTATATTATCTATTACTATACAGTATATTATCTATTACTATACAGTATATTATCTATTACTGTACAGTATATTATCTATTACTGTACAGTATATTATCTATTACTGTACAGTATATTATCTATTACTGTACAGTATATTATCTATTACTGTACAGTATATTATCTATCACTATACAGTATATTATCTATCACTATACAGTATATTATCTATTACTATACAGTGTATTATCTATTACTGTACAGTATATTATCTATTACTGTACAGTATATTATATTATCTATTACTGTACAGTATATTATCTATTACTATACAGTATATTATCTATCACTATACAGTATATTATCTATTACTATACAGTATATTATCTATCACTATACAGTATATTATATTATCTATTACTGTACCGTATATTATATTATCTATCACTATACAGTATATTATCTATTACTATACAGTATATTATCTATTACTGTACAGTATATTATCTATTACTGTACAGTATATTATCTATTACTATACAGTATATTATATTATCTATCACTATACAGTATATTATCTATTACTATACAGTATATTATCTATTACTGTACAGTATATTATCTATTACTGTACAGTATATTATCTATTACTATACAGTATATTATCTATTACTGTACAGTATATTATCTATCACTATACAGTATATTATCTATTACTATACAGTATATTATCTATTACTGTACAGTATATTATCTATCACTATACAGTATATTATCTATTACTATACAGTATATTATCTATTACTGTACAGTATATTATCTATTACTGTACAGTATATTATCTATTACTATACAGTATATTATCTATTACTGTACAGTATATTATCTATCACTATACAGTATATTATCTATTACTATACAGTATATTATCTATTACTGTACAGTATATTATCTATCACTATACAGTATATTATCTATTACTATACAGTATATTATCTATCACTATACAGTATATTATCTATTACTATACAGTATATTATCTATTACTGTACAGTATATTATCTATCACTATACAGTATATTATCTATTACTATACAGTATATTATCTATTACTGTACAGTATATTATCTATCACTATACAGTATATTATCTATTACTATACAGTATATTATCTATCACTATACAGTATATTATCTATTACTATACAGTATATTATCTATTACTGTACAGTATATTATCTATTACTGTACAGTATATTATCTATTACTATACAGTATATTATCTATCACTATACAGTATATTATCTATTACTATACAGTATATTATCTATTACTATACAGTATATTATCTATCACTATACAGTATATTATCTATTACTATACAGTATATTATCTATCACTATACAGTATATTATCTATCACTATACAGTATATTATCTATTACTATACAGTATATTATCTATTACTATACAGTGTATTATCTATTACTGTACAGTATATTATCTATTACTATACAGTGTATTATCTATCACTATACAGTATATTATCTATTACTGTACAGTATATTATCTATTACTGTACAGTATATTATCTATCACTATACAGTATATTATCTATTACTATACAGTATATTATCTATTACTGTACAGTATATTATCTATTACTGTACAGTATATTATCTATTACTATACAGTATATTATCTATCACTATACAGTGTATTATCTATCACTATACAGTATATTATCTATTACTGTACAGTATATTATCTATTACTATACAGTATATTATCTATTACTATACAGTATATTATCTATTACTGTACAGTATATTATCTATTACTGTACAGTATATTATCTATTACTGTACAGTATATTATCTATTACTATACAGTATATTATCTATTACTATACAGTATATTATCTATTACTGTACAGTATATTATCTATTACTGTACAGTATATTATCTATTACTGTACAGTATATTATCTATCACTATACAGTATATTATCTATTACTATACAGTATATTATCTATTACTGTACAGTATATTATCTATTACTGTACAGTATATTATCTATTACTATACAGTATATTATCTATCACTATACAGTGTATTATCTATCACTATACAGTATATTATCTATTACTGTACAGTATATTATCTATTACTATACAGTATATTATCTATTACTATACAGTATATTATCTATTACTGTACAGTATATTATCTATTACTGTACAGTATATTATCTATTACTATACAGTATATTATCTATCACTATACAGTGTATTATCTATCACTATACAGTATATTATCTATTACTATACAGTATATTATCTATTACTGTACAGTATATTATCTATTACTATACAGTATATTATCTATCACTATACAGTATATTATCTATTACTGTACAGTATATTATCTATTACTATACAGTATATTATCTATTACTGTACAGTATATTATCTATTACTATACAGTATATTATCTATCACTATACAGTATATTATCTATTACTGTACAGTATATTATCTATCACTATACAGTATATTATCTATTACTGTACAGTATATTATCTATCACTATACAGTATATTATATTATCTATCACTATACAGTATATTATCTATTACTGTACAGTATATTATCTATTACTATACAGTATATTATCTATTACTATACAGTATATTATCTATTACTATACAGTATATTATCTATTACTGTACAGTATATTATCTATCACTATACAGTATATTATATTATCTATCACTATACAGTATATTATCTATTACTGTACAGTATATTATCTATTACTATACAGTATATTATCTATTACTATACAGTATATTATCTATTACTGTACAGTATATTATCTATCACTATACAGTATATTATATTATCTATTACTGTACAGTATATTATCTATTACTGTACAGTATATTATATTATCTATTACTGTACAGTATATTATCTATTACTGTACAGTATATTATATTATCTATTACTGTACAGTATATTATCTATTACTGTACAGTATATTATATTATCTATTACTGTACAGTATATTATCTATTACTGTACAGTATATTATCTATCACTATACAGTATATTATCTATTACTGTACAGTGTATTATCTATTACTGTACAGTATATTATCTATTACTGTACAGTATATTATCTATCACTATACAGTATATTATCTATTACTGTACAGTGTATTATCTATTACTGTACAGTATATTATCTATTACTGTACAGTATATTATCTATCACTATACAGTATATTATCTATTACTGTACAGTGTATTATCTATTACTGTACAGTATATTATCTATCACTATACAGTATATTATCTATTACTGTACAGTATATTATCTATCACTATACAGTATATTATCTATTACTGTACAGTATATTATCTATTACTGTACAGTATATTATCTATTACTATACAGTATATTATCTATTACTGTACAGTGTATTATCTATTACTGTACAGTATATTATCTATCACTATACAGTATATTATCTATCACTATACAGTATATTATCTATTACTGTACAGTATATTATCTATTACTATACAGTATATTATCTATTACTATACAGTATATTATCTATTACTGTACAGTGTATTATCTATTACTGTACAGTATATTATCTATCACTATACAGTATATTATCTATCACTATACAGTATATTATCTATTACTGTACAGTGTATTATCTATCACTATACAGTATATTATCTATCACTGTACAGTATATTATCTGTTACTCAGAGAGGAGTGTGGAATATCTTGTGTTTTCCAGCCGACAGAGTTTGAGGAGAGAG
This sequence comes from Oncorhynchus mykiss, assembly GCF_013265735.2. Classification (NCBI taxonomy): domain Eukaryota; kingdom Metazoa; phylum Chordata; class Actinopteri; order Salmoniformes; family Salmonidae; genus Oncorhynchus; species Oncorhynchus mykiss. The sequence continues at coordinate 88,993,397 of NC_048572.1, read as the reverse complement.
CAGTGAAGAAGGTGGATGACCTACTGGAGACTTACATGGGTATCAGAGATACAGAACTGGGTAAGTACACACGCACGCACACACACGCACACGCACACACACGCACGCACGCACACACACAGTTTCAACAGCAACATTTCAACCACTGAGAGTTGTATAAATTTGTGAAAGCTCCCCGAGCTAACTAACCCTCTCCCCCCTCTCCTCTCTCCCCCCCTTTCTCCTCTCTCCTCGCTCCTCTCTCCTGTCTCCTCTCCTCTCTCTTCTCTCCCCCCCTTTCTCCTGTCTCCTCTCCCCCCCTCTCTCCTCTCTCCCCCCTTTCTCCTCTCTCCTCTCCTCTCTCCTCTCTCCCCCCTCTCTCCTCTCCTCTCTCCTCTCTCCCCTCTCTCCTCTCTCCCCCCCTTTCTCCTCTCTCCTCTCTCCTATCTCCCCCCTCTCTCCTCTCTCCTGTCTCCTCCCCTCTCTCCTCTCTCCTCTCTCCTCTCCCCTCTCTCCTCTCCCCCACTCCCTAGCGGCGACCATGGTGGAGGTGGGTCGGGACAAGAAGAACCCTGATGAGTTTGCCATGGCTCTGGACGAGGCTCTCGGGGACTTCGCTTTTCCTGATGAGTTTGTGTTCGACGTCTGGGGCGCTATCGGAGACGCCAAACAGGGACACGTTTTAACTTCCCCCTGATTCCCTTGCCTGGTCCCAGATCTGTTTACAGCTGGCAAGACCTCACAAACAGATCTGCGACTAGGGCTTTAGCCTGGTCCCAGATCTGTTTACAGCTGGCAAGACCTCACAAACAGATCTGCGACCAGGCTACCAATCCCCCTGAGTACCACAGCTCCACATCTTCAACCAGCCAACTGGACAAATACCAGCCAGTAGAGAAAGAGGCTACGGGTGCCTCTGTTTTGTAGGGTTACCAGTGTTGCACCCTAAAAGACAGAATCACTTCAGTCATGTCCCACTCAACCTAGTTTTCTGCTTGTGTCCCAAATGGCCCCCTCATATTCCCTTTATAGTGCACTACTCATAGGGCCCTGGCCAAACGTAGTGCACTATATAGGAAATAGTGTGCTATTTGGGATATACATTCTATGTCCTTTTTCCACAGGTTACAAAAGGGTTCTGATGTCTGAATCACCACTACAGCACTTGTCTTTACTGACTGTGGTGAACCGACACTGAGGATCACATACAGTAGACTACTGTATATCAGGGCTTTAATGACTGTGGTGAACTGACACTGAGGATCACATACAGTAGACTACTGTATATCAGGGCTTTAATGACTGTGGTGAACCGACACTGAGGATCACATACAGTAGACTACTGTATATCAGGGCTTTAATGACTGTGGTGAACCGACACTGAGGATCACATACAGTAGACTACTGTATATCAGGGCTTTAATGACTGTGGTGAACCGACACTGAGGATCACATACAGTAGACTACTGTATATCAGGGCTTTATTGACTGTGGTGAACCGACACTGAGGATCACATACAGTAGACTACTGTATATCAGGGCTTTAATGACTGTGGTGAACCGACACTGAGGATCACATACAGTAGACTACTGTATATCAGGGCTTTAATGACTGTGGTGAACCGACACTGAGGATCACATACAGTAGACTACTGTATATCAGGGCTTTATTGACTGTGGTGAACCGACATGGTGTTCACATACAGTAGACTACTGTATATCAGGGCTTTAATGACTGTGGTGAACCGACACTGAGGATCACATACAGTAGACTACTGTATATCAGGGCTTTAATGACTGTGGTGAACCGACACTGAGGATCACATACAGTAGACTACTGTATATCAGGGCTTTAATGACTGTGGTGAACTGACACTGAGGATCACATACAGTAGACTACTGTATATCAGGGCTTTTTAGAATAGTTCTTAAAATGTTGCTGTGGAGTCTGAACAGCAGCGATGTAATTATAGTGATGTATTATATAGCGATACTTCTGTTAAAGACCCCCCCACCCTCCTCTACTCCATCGATATATCATGTCTTAAAAACAAGCCTGGCCTTTGGACCATAAGACTATACCTGTGACTGATATAATGACTGATATAGTGACTGATATAGAGACTGATATAGAGACTGATATAGTGACTGATATAATGACTGATATAGAGACTGATATAGAGACTGATATAATGACTGATATAGAGACTGATATAGTGACTGATATAGAGACTGATATAGTGACTGATATAATGACTGATATAGAGACTGATATAGTGACTGATATAGAGACTGATATAGTGACTGATATAGAGACTGATATAGTGACTGATATAGAGACTGATATAGTGACTGATATCGAGACTGATATAGTGACTGATATAGAGACTGATATAGTGACTGATATAGAGACTGATATAGAGACTGATATAATGACTGATATAGTGACTGATATAGAGACTGATATAGTGACTGATATAATGACTGATATAGAGACTGATATAGTGACTGATATAGTGACTGATATAATGACTGATATAGTGACTGATATAGTGACTGATATAGAGATTGATCGTGACTGATATAGAGACTGATATAATGACTGATATAATGACTGATATAGTGACTGATATAATGACTGATATAGTGACTGATATAATGACTGATATAGTGACTGATATAGAGACTGATATAGAGACTGATATAATGACTGATATAGTGACTGATATAATGACTGATATAGAGACTGATATAGTGACTGATATAATGACTGATATAGTGACTGATATAGAGATTGATCTATACCTGTGACTGATATAGTAACTGATATAGAGACGGATCGAGACTGATATAGAGACTGATAGTGACTGATATAATGACTGATATAGAGACTGATATAATGACTGATATAGTGACTGATATAGTGACTGATATAATGACTGATATAATGACTGATATAATGACTGATATAGTGACTGATATAGAGACTGATATAGTGACTGATATAGAGACTGATATAATGACTGATATAGAGACTGATATAATGACTGATATAGTGACTGATATAGAGATTGATCTATACCTGTGACTGATATAGTAACTGATATAGAGATTGATCGAGACTGATATAGTGACTGGTATAGAGACTGATATAGAGACGGATCGAGACTGATATAGAGACTGATAGTGACTGATATAATGACTGATATAGAGACTGATATAATGACTGATATAGTGACTGATATAGTGACTGATATAATGACTGATATAGAGACTGATATAGTGACTGATACAGAGACTGATATAGTGACTGATATAGAGACTGATATAGTGACTGATATAATGACTGATATAGTGACTGATATAGTGACTGATATATAGGGATTGGGGATCCATTTGGGATACACATGAGGGACAATTAGTATCTGATTGATTTAAAACCAGCAGTTCCTTATCAGATACAAATGTCTGAATCTGTGAGGAACATTGTGAAACACCATGTCTTCTAGAGCCTACAGAGGACTTTGCTGGGTTTTTATTCTAGCTATGGAGAGTGAACTAACATTCACTTTTCATATCATTTTTTTTCTACAGGCTGCTTAGTATGTAATTGAACTGTAGTAGATAAATACTTCTACTTCATTTTTTATTTGTTCAACTAGAAAATTGTTCACTTGATATTTTAAGCTGGAAAATGTTTTATACCATCTCAAGACCTGGCTCCACCAACTAGAGAAATTCTCTTTTGGAATTCAGAATTCTCTTTTGGAATTCAGATTTCTCTTTTGGAATTCGGATTTCTCTTTTGGAATTCGGATTTCTCTTTTGGAATTCAGAATTCTCTTTTGGAATTCAGAATTCTCTTTTGGAATTCAGATTTCTCGTTTGGAATTCAGATTTCTCTTTTGGAATTCGGAATTGTCTTTTGGAATTCGGAATTGTCTTTTGGAATTCGGAATTGTCTTTTGGAATTCGGCAGCCATCTTGAAAGGCTATCGAGGTGTCACTGTTAAAAATGTCTTACACTGTTGAAAGAAACTACTGTAGATTGAAATGAAATCAACACACTGAATTTGAATAGTAATTCTTAGTGTAGTATTTGTATTGAGTTGTTTTCTATTGAACATTTCAGCTTCATAGTGTTTTCTGACAATACATAAAGGGACCAATCACTGTTAGATTCAAATTAAAAATACTAGTTCACAGCTGAGTGTTGTATTATTATTCATTCACTTCAAAGGAATCCATGTGTATATATTCTGTATACTCCATTCAACAGACACTATTATCCAGTTACTTTTAGTCATCTGTGCATACATTTTACATAAGAGTGGTCGCGGGAATTGAACCCACTACCACTAGAAGCACCCTGCTATACCAACTGAGCTACAGAGGCCCGGCGGAGATCGAACTGGACCACGACGTGTTATAGTCTTTGAATAGCCAGTCAGTGGTCCTGCACTACGCATGACTAATTCAGCGTTCACGTGCTCGTCGGGAACGAGGAAACTGACATTTCCGACGTGCTTCGTTGAACCAGTCAACAACTTCAACGATTTCCAAGGGAAATCACATACAGCTGTTCTGTGTTGAGCAGTTAAGAAATCAAATGCTTCTCCTATATGCTTAATTTAGTTATTTTATGCAACTTTAGTTGGGCTATATGTTTAGATGTTTAATACATTATAAGGCCGCATGATGCTACTAATGATGATATGAAAAAAAAGTTGCATGAAGGGCACGAGCGCTGCTCTGCTGATTGCGCAGGTTGCACACTCTTTATCCAGTTTGACAAGCACATGATAATATTCTCAACCATCAGACTATGCTTCATGTTTATCAGTTGGAGTGGAATTATTATTAAAATTTAGAATGGCCCGTAAAAAAAACGGCATCCATATTCTGCACTGGTCTTCCTTTAGACCCACAACAGCTGATTCCTACAGCTGATTCCTACACAAGTCAAGGGGAACCAGGGAGGGTGGGTCTTCCTTTAGACCCACAACAGCTGATCACTACAACTGATCCCTACACAAGTCAAGGGGAACCAGGGAGGGTGGGTCTTCCTTTAGACCCACAAACTTTCCTGCCGCAGCCAAAATAACGTTACCTTTCTTAGACTTCTTTGAGACTTGTGCGTACAGTTTATAACTGTGGCAAAGAACGTCACAAAATCCACCTTTTTAACACAACAGGGTGTCTTTTGACTGGCACCAAACATTTACTACAGTCTGCGGTGTATCCACTACCAGAACTTCACTCAATTATGTTAATTCGTTTCAAGCATAGGAGATTCGATAGAGCAGTCAATCTTTTGCCACCTCCATATCCGTCGCCTTTACAGGGCACACTCCAGGAACTCAGGATCCACACTACAATTACAACACGGTTATCCTTCTACACACCGTTCTTCAATATACTCTGTCCGTCTGCAGACACTTTAAACATGGCAAAATCCTTTACAATTCTTACACTGCAATGGTTTGGGGACAAAACTAATACAGCGTATTTTACATAACCAAGCATCACATGCGTGGGTATTTACTATTTATCAATAAACAACAAGCCTGAAAGACGTTCATGGTTTTCTCCATTCACCCAGCGGGTCAGACACCGGGCACTAACCACAGGAAATGTTCTTCAGGTATTCAACCTGAACAGCAATTATCCTTTTGACTGAAAATCTCCACACTAAGAAATGTTGGCACCTTGGCGGTGAGAAAACACATTTCCAATCCGCCAATCGTCGCCATTCAGCAACCGCGAGTTTCCTCCTGCGTCCCAGTTCCGCTGTGGACCTGTCTGGACCTGTGCTGCACCGGGTGACTGATCAACCCAACAGGCTACCCACGCTGTCTTTACACGGGTAAATGATTCAACTGTGGACTGTAAGACAAAGATAACAGCCCTGAAATAATACACGTTTCTCTCGGGTTTACTTTGAGCATCACATTTGTCTTGTTATCATGTCTGGCTTGCTGGCTATGTTACCCAGCTAGTTAGTTTAGCTATGGTTTCTTCAGTAACGTTAACCTTTATCTAAATAGTTAAATAGTCACCTCGCCAATCATCTCTGAACCTTTTTTTTTTTTTAGAAATGCATGAAATAAAAATATAAATATATATAAAATATAAAATAAAATGAACATGATAAATGACAGATAGATAGGTAGCTGCAGATTTTATGTCTAGCTGAGTGTTAATGTTTTAACTAGGTGTTTATCTAGCTAGCTTGCTCGTTCCTAACAATGTTATCTAGTTAACTAAATATCTCCATATATAATATATATATATATAGCCAGCTCAACCGTCAGTTTACTCAACAGCTTCCTTAATTTTTTAACGAGGTCAATTCAACATTTCCACAGTGGTTAATCTGTAGTAAGAGAATAGATTCAGTGACTGAAACAGGTTACTGTCATGTACTGTCATGTTGTGTCTTGTCTCTGTCCTTTCCCTTCACCCTGTCTCCCTCTGCTGGTCGTTGTTAGGTTACCTTTTCTCCCCCGCTTTCCCCCAGCTGTTCCTTGTCTCCTCTAACTACCCATTCACCCCGTTTCCCACCTGTTCCCTTTTTCCCTCTGATTAGGTCCCTATATCTCTCTCTGTTTCTGTTCCTGTCCTTGTCGGATTCTTGTTTGTTGTGTTTCATGCCTGAGCCAGACTATCGTCATGTTTGCTGTAACCTTGTCCTGTCCTGTCGGAATCTGCCGGTCTATCTGAGCCTACCTATGTTTGGTTATTAAAGAAGCTCTGTTTAAGTTAGTTCGCTTTTGGGTCCTCATTCACTCACCATAACAGAAGAATCCGACCAAGAATGGACCCAGCGACTTCGGATCCTCTCCACTCAGCCGTCGGGATCCAGGGAGCGATGCTAGGCAGACACGAGCAGGAAGTGTCTGCTGCTCGACATGCCGTTGAGACCCTGGCCACCCAAGTCTCCAACCTCACAGAACAGGTTCACCATCTCCGCCTCGATCCACCGGCCACTTCCAGGGCTTTCGAATCTCCGGAGCCCAGAATCAATAACCCGCCGTGTTACTCTGGGGAGCCCACTGAATGCCGCTCGTTCCTCACCCAGTGTGATATTGTGTTTTCTCTCCAGCCCAACACTTACTCCAGGAGCACTGCTCGTGTCGCCTACGTCATATCTCTCCTTATTGGACGGGCTCGTGAGTGGGGCACGGCAATCTGGGAGGCAAGGGCTGAGTGTACTAACCAGTATCAAGACTTTAAGGAGGAGATGATACGGGTTTTTGATCGATCTGTTTTTGGGGAGGAGGCTTCCAGGGCCCTGTCTTCCCTATGTCAAGGCAATCGATCCATAACAGACTACTCTATTGAGTTTCGCACTCTTGCTGTCTCCAGTGGCTGGAACGAGCCGGCCTTGCTCGCTCGTCTTCTGGAGGGTTTCCGCGCAGAGGTAAAGGATGAGATTCTCTCCCGGGAGGTTCCTTCCAGCGTGGATTCCTTGATTGAACTCGCTATTCGCATTGAGCGACGGGTTGATCTTCGTCACCGAGCTCGTGGAAAGGAGCTCGCGCTCTCCGTCGCCTCCCTCTCCGCATCACTACCATCTTCCTCTGCCGGCTCGGGTGCTGAGCCCATGCAGCTGGGAGGTATCCGCATCTCGACTAAGGAGAGGGAACGGAGAATCACCAACCGCCTCTGTCTCTATTGCGGTTCCGCTGGTCATTTTGTCACTTCATGTCCAGTAAAAGGCCAGAGCTCGTCAGTAAGCGGAGGGCTACTGGTGAGCGCTACTACTCCTGTCTCTCCTTCAAGATCCTGCACTACCTTGTCGGTCCATCTACGCTGGACCGGTTCGTCAGCTTCCTGCAGTGCCTTAATAGACTCTGGGGCGGAGGGCTGTTTTATGGACGAGACCTGGGCTCGGGAACATGACATTCCTCTCAGACAGTTAAAGGAGCCCACGGCCTTGTTCGCCCTGGATGGTAGTCCTCTCCCCAGGATTCAGCGTGAGACGCTACCTTTAACCCTCACTGTTTCTGGTAATCATAGTGAAACCATTTCTTTTTTAATTTTTCGTTCACCTTTTACACCTGTTGTTTTGGGCCATCCCTGGCTAGTTTGTCATAATCCTTCCATTAATTGGTCTAGTAATTCTATCCTCTCCTGGAACGTCTCTTGTCATGTGAAATGTTTAATGTCTGCTATCCCTCCTGTTTCCTCTGTCTCTTCTTCACAGGAGGAGCCTGGTGATTTGACAGGGGTGCCGGAGGAATATCACGATCTGCGCACGGTGTTCAGTCGGTCCAGGGCCACCTCTCTTCCTCCACACCGGTCGTATGATTGTAGTATTGATCTCCTTCCGGGAACCACCCCCCCCCGGGGTAGACTATACTCTCTGTCGGCTCCCGAACGTAAGGCTCTCGAAGATTATTTGTCTGTAGCTCTTGACGCCGGTACCATAGTCCCCTCCTCCTCTCCCGCCGGAGCGGGGGTTTTTTTTGTCAAGAAGAAGGACGGGTCTCTGCGCCCCTGCATAGATTATCGAGGGCTGAATGACATAACAGTGAAGAATCGTTATCCGCTTCCTCTTATGTCTTCAGCCTTCGAGATCCTGCAGGGAGCCAGGTTTTTCACTAAGTTGGACCTTCGTAACGCTTACCATCTCGTGCGCATCAGGGAGGGGGACGAGTGGAAGACGGCGTTTAACACTCCGTTAGGGCACTTTGAATACCGGGTTCTTCCTTTCGGCCTCGCTAACGCTCCAGCTGTCTTTCAGGCATTAGTCAATGATGTCCTGAGAGACATGCTGAACATCTTTGTTTTCGTTTACCTTGACGATATCCTGATTTTTTCACCGTCACTCCAGATTCATGTTCAGCACGTTCGACGTGTCCTCCAGCGCCTTTTAGAGAATTGTCTTTTTGTGAAGGCTGAGAAGTGCACTTTTCATGCCTCCTCCGTCACATTTCTCGGTTCTGTTATTTCCGCTGAAGGCATTAAGATGGATCCCGCTAAGGTCCAAGCTGTCATTGATTGGCCCGTCCCTAAGTCACGCGTCGAGCTGCAGCGCTTTCTCGGCTTCGCGAACTTCTATCGTCGTTTCATCCGTAATTTCGGTCAGGTGGCAGCTCCTCTCACAGCCCTTACTTCTGTCAAGACGTGCTTTAAGTGGTCCATTTCCGCCCAGGGAGCTTTTGATCTCCTCAAGAATCGTTTTACATCCGCTCCTATCCTTGTTACACCTGACGTCTCTAGACAGTTCGTTGTCGAGGTTGACGCGTCAGAGGTGGGCGTGGGAGCCATCCTTTCTCAGCGCTCCCTCTCTGACGACAAGGTCCACCCATGCGCGTATTTTTCTCATCGCCTGTCGCCGTCGGAACGTAACTATGATGTGGGTAACCGCGAACTGCTCGCCATCCGGTTAGCCCTAGGCGAATGGCGACAGTGGTTGGAGGGGGCGACCGTTCCTTTTGTCGTTTGGACTGACCATAGGAACCTTGAGTACATCCGTTCTGCCAAACGACTTAATGCGCGTCAGGCGCGTTGGGCGCTGTTTTTCGCTCGTTTCGAGTTCGTGATTTCTTATCGTCCGGGCTCTAAGAACACCAAGCCTGATGCTTTGTCTCGTCTCTTCAGTTCTTCAGTAGCCTCCACTGACCCCGAGGGGATTCTCCCTGAGGGGCGTGTTGTCGGGTTGACTGTCTGGGGAATTGAGAGGCAGGTAAAACAAGCGCTCACTCACACTCCGTCGCCGCGCGCTTGTCCTAGGAACCTTCTTTTCGTTCCCGTTCCTACTCGTCTGGCCGTTCTTCAGTGGGCTCACTCTGCCAAGTTAGCCGGCCACCCTGGCGTTCGGGGTACGCTTGCTTCCATTCGCCAGCGTTTTTGGTGGCCCACCCGGGAGCATGACACGCGTCGTTTCGTGGCTGCTTGTTCGGTCTGCGCGCAGACTAAGTCCGGTAACTCTCCTCCTGCCGGCCGTCTCAGGCCGCTTCCTATTCCCTCTCGACCGTGGTCTCACATCGCCTTAGATTTTGTCACCGGACTGCCTTCGTCAGCGGGGAAGACTGTTATTCTTACGGTTGTCGATAGGTTCTCTAAGGCGGCTCATTTCATTCCCCTTGCTAAGCTTCCTTCTGCTAAAGAGACGGCACAAATCATCATCGAGAATGTTTTCAGAATTCATGGCCTTCCGTCAGACGTCGTTTCGGACAGAGGTCCGCAATTCACGTCTCAATTTTGGAGGGAGTTTTGCCGTTTGATTGGGGCTTCCGTCAGTCTCTCTTCCGGCTTTCACCCCCAGTCTAACGGTCAAGCAGAACGGGCCAATCAGACTATTGGTCGCATCTTACGCAGTCTTTCTTTTCGTAACCCTGCGTCTTGGTCAGAACAGCTCCCCTGGGCAGAATACGCCCACAACTCGCTTCCTTCGTCTGCGACCGGGCTATCTCCTTTTCAGAGTAGCCTCGGGTACCAGCCTCCGCTGTTCTCATCTCAGTTCGCCGAGTCCAGCGTCCCCTCCGCTCAGGCTTTTGTCCAACGTTGCGAGCGCACCTGGAAGAGGGTCAGGTCTGCACTTTGCCGTTATAGGACGCAGACTGTGAGGGCTGCTAATAAGCGTAGAACTAAGAGTCCTAGATATTGTCGCGGTCAGAGAGTTTGGCTCTCCACTCAGAACCTTCCCCTTAAGACGGTTTCTCGCAAGTTGACCCCGCGGTTCATTGGTCCGTTCCGTATTTCTCGGGTCATTAATCCTGTCGCAGTTCGACTTCTTCTTCCGCGATACCTTCGTCGCGTCCACCCGGTCTTCCATGTCTCCTGCATCAAGCCCGTCCTTCGCGCCCCCGCTCGTCTCCCCCCCCCCCCCCCCCATCCTTGTCGAGGGCGCACCCATCTACAGGGTCCGTAGAATTTTGGACATGCGTCCTCGGGGCCGTGGTCACCAGTACCTCGTAGATTGGGAGGGGTACGGTCCTGAGGAGAGGAGTTGGGTTCCCTCTCGGGACGTGCTGGACCGTGCGCTGATCGAGGATTTCCTCCGTTGCCGCCAGGTTTCCTCCTCGAGTGCGCCAGGAGGCGCTCGGTGAGTGGGGGGGTACTGTCATGTACTGTCATGTTGTGTCTTGTCTCTGTCCTTTCCCTTCACCCTGTCTCCCTCTGCTGGTCGTTGTTAGGTTACCTTTTCTCCCCCGCTTTCCCCCAGCTGTTCCTTGTCTCCTCTAACTACCCATTCACCCCGTTTCCCACCTGTTCCCTTTTTCCCTCTGATTAGGTCCCTATATCTCTCTCTGTTTCTGTTCCTGTCCTTGTCGGATTCTTGTTTGTTGTGTTTCATGCCTGAGCCAGACTATCGTCATGTTTGCTGTAACCTTGTCCTGTCCTGTCGGAATCTGCCGGTCTATCTGAGCCTACCTATGTTTGGTTATTAAAGAAGCTCTGTTTAAGTTAGTTCGCTTTTGGGTCCTCATTCACTCACCATAACAGTTACATTCATTCTGTAATGAGTATAGGCATACGTTTCCCGTTCGTCATTTGTTGTAAATGAATTCATGGAAATATTGTCTGTCTCTCCCTTTTTCAGATAAAGCCATGAACCAAGAGAAACTCGCCAAACTTCAGGCTCAGGTCCGGATAGGTGGAAAGGTAACTAACGACCATCTGTACATTTTGAATGGACATTTTATTATGACACAACTGTGAGGACACGTCTTCACTTTTCCATATCTGGTAATCAAATCAAATTGTATGTCACATGTGCCGGTGTAGACCTTACAGGGAAATGATTACTTACAAGCCCTGAACCAACAATGCAGTTCAAGAAATAGAGTTAAGAAAATATTTACTAAATAAACTATAAGTATTTTTTTTTTAAAGTAACAAGATAATTACATAACAATAACAAGACTATATACAGGGGGTACCGGTACTGAGCTAATGTACAGGTTAGTCAAGGTAATTTGTAAAGTGACTATGCATAGATAATAAACAGCGAGTAGCAGCAGTGTAAAAACAAAGGGGGGGGGGGGGGGGGGGGGGGGGGGGGGGGGGGGGGTGAGTCAATGCAAATAGTCCAGGTGGCCATTTGATTAATTGTTCTGCAGTCTTATGGCTTGGGGGGTAGAAGCTGTTATGGAGCTTTCTGGTCCAAGACTTGGTGCTCTGGTACCGCTTGCCGTGCGATAGCAGAGAGAACAGTCTGACTTGGGTGACTGGAGTCTTTGACAATGTTTTGGGGTTTCCTCTGACACTGCCTAGTATAGAGGTCAATGTAATGGCCAGGGTTGGAGGTTACCAAACCAACTGCTCCCTAACTGCCTAGTATATAGGTCAATGTAATGGCCAGGGTTGAGTTACACAGTTATAACTGCCTAGTTGAAGGGAGTTAGATGCGATAAAGCAGCTGCCAGTCCTGTTTCCCTGAGTTCAGCATTCCTATTATGGACAAATGCTTTGGCCCATTCAGCCTGGGGCCCAGGGTTTTGTCTCCTACTGTTTAGTAGGGTGCATCCTCCTGTGCTGTCTCCCCTCCACAGATAGATGGCGCTGTTGACACTCAGGATATCACTAACCAGTTATTATTTCAATTGGAACCTTTATTTAAGTAGGCAAGACAGTTTAAGAACAAATTCTTATTTACAATGACGGCCTACACCGGCCAAACCCGGACGACACTGGGGCCAATTGTGCGCCGCCCTACGGGTCTCCAAATCACGGCCGGTTGTGATACAGCCTGGATCAAGGGGTTCTTCGAAATTGCTTATAAGTTTATGACGGTTGTAAGTTAGTAAGTAAGTCACTAAGGACGTAAAACCACACAAAGTTGAAAAGGTTTGGTATGGGCCCCCATATCCACAAGGCCCAGTAGATCACTGGGGCCCAGCTCCCTGCCATCCAGGACCTCTATCAGGTGGTGTGAAAGGGAGGGCCAGAGAACTGTTAGTCTCCAGCCACCCAAGACATATGACTGTCCGCTCTGCTTCTGCACGGCAAGCAGTACCGGAGCCTCAAGTATGACACCAACAGGCTCCTGAACAGCTTCTATCCCCAAGACATAAGACTGTCCGCTCTGCTTCTGCACGGCAAGCGGTACAGGAGCATCAAGTCTGACACCAACAGGCTCCTGAACAGCTTCTATCCCTAAGACATAAGACTACTAAATAGCTAACAGAATGGCTAATTGGACTGAGTTGACCCTTTTGATATTTTTGTTCACTGCCTGTACACACTGACACTCCAACACACACATAACATGCACACACATTTATACAGACTCCTCACACACACACACACGCTTGGATACAATCATCCTATACACTGCTGCTACTCTGTTTATCTTATATCCTGTTGCCTAGTCACCTTCCCCCTATACATATCTACCTCCATCACTCCAGTATCCTTGCCCCCTTCCCCCTATACATATCTACCTCCATCACTCCAGTATCCCTGTCCCCTTCCCACTATACATATCTACCTCCATCACTCCAGTATCCCTGTCTCCTTCCCCCTATACATATCTACCTCCATCACTCCAGTATCCCTGTCCCCTTCCCCCTATACATATCTACCTCCATCACTCCAGTATCCCTGTCCCCTTCCCCCTATACATATCTACCTCCATCACTCCAGTATACCTGTCCCCTTCCCCCTATACATATCTACCTCCATCACTCCAGTATCCCTGTCCCCTTCCCCCTATACATATCTACCTCCATCACTCCAGTATCCCTGCCCCCTTCCCCCTATACATATCTACCTCCATCACTCCCCTATACAGACACACACACTGTCCCCTATACAGACACACACTGTCCCCTATATAGACACACACACTGTCCCCCATACAGACACACACTGTCCCCTATACAGACACACACACTGTCCCCTATATAGACACACACACTGTCCCCTATATAGACACACACACTGTCCCCTATATAGACACAAACACTGTCCCCTATACAGACACACACACTGTCCCCTATATAGACACACACTGTCCCCTATACAGACACACACACTGTCCCCTATACAGACACACACACTGTCCCCTATATAGACACACACACTGTCCCCTATACATATTCACACTGTCCCCTATACAGACACACACACTGTCCCCTATATAGACACACACACTGTCCCCTATACAGACACACACACTGTCCCCTATACAGACACACACACTGTCCCCTATATAGACACACACTGTCCCCTATATAGACACACACACTGTCCCCTATATAGACACACACACTGTCCCCTATATAGACACACACACTGTCCCCTATATAGACACACACTGTCCCCTATATAGACACACACTGTCCCCTATATAGATTCACACTGTCCCCTATATAGACACACACTGTCCCCTATATGGACACACACACTGTCCCCTATACAGACACACACTGTCCCCTATATAGACACACACTGTCCCCTATATAGACACACACTGTCCCCTATATAGACACACACACTGTCCCCAAATAGACTCACACACTGTCCCCTATATGGACACACACACTGTCCCCTATACAGACACACACTGTCCCCTATATAGATTCACACTGTCCCCTATATGGACACACACACTGTCCCCTATACAGACACACACTGTCCCCTATACAGACACACACTGTCCCCTATACAGACACACACTGTCCCCTATATAGACACACACTGTCCCCTATATAGACACACACTGTCCCCTATACAGACACACACACTGTCCCCAAATAGACTCACACACTGTCCCCTATATGGACACACACACTGTCCCCTATACAGACACACACTGTCCCCTATATAGATTCACACTGTCCCCTATATGGACACACACACTGTCCCCTATACAGACACACACTGTCCCCTATACAGACACACACTGTCCCCTATACAGACACACACTGTCCTCTTTAAAAATGTATATTTTTTTTACCCATTTCTTCTCAAATTGCAGTACTTGACGACAAATCGATGTCAATCACAAACCAGAAGATATTGAAGAGGAGGAGGACGACGTTCCAGGTATTGTTTCACACCGCACACATCGGTGTTAAATGGCAGCATCATGTGACCTTTGACCTTTTACTGTGATGTAAATGATCACGTGGAGGTGCAGTATGTTGGTCTCCCTCCCTGGTGTGATATTGTGCTAGTACGCCATGGTGTTTAGGATTATCTCCATGTGATCTTGGAACACTTTTCAGTCATTTTAAATATGTTCATTGCTAATCTGAGAACAGGTGATTTGCTTGGGTTTCACTTTGAAATTTGGTTTAGCAGAATAATCGTCCTGGCCACGGCCAGCCTAGTTTCTCATAGCATATTGAATTAAATAATTAGCATTTGCTTCATATGAGACTCGTCTGGAATTAACTCCCACCTCTCCTCTCCTCTCCTCTCCTCTCCTCTCCTCTCCTCTCATCTCCTCTCCTCTCCTCTCCTCTCCTCCTCTCTCCTCTCCTCTCTCCTATCCTCTCCTCTCCTCTCCTCTCCTCCTCTCTCCTCTCCTCTCCTCTCCTCTCCTCCTCTCTCCTCTCCTCTCCTCTCCTCCTCTCTCCTCTCCTCTCCTCTCCTCTCCTCCTCTCTCCTCTCCTCTCCTCTCCTCTCCTCCTCTTCTCCTCCTCTCCTCTCCTCTCCTCTCCTCTCCTCTCCTCTCCTCTCTCCTCTCCTCCTCTCTCCTCTCCTCCTCTCTCCTCTCCTCTCCTCTCCTCTCTCCTCTCCTCTCCTCTCCTCTCCTCTCCTCTCCTCTCCTCTCCTCTCCTCTCCTCTCTCCTCTCCTCTCCTCTCCTCTCCTCTCCTCTCCTCTCCTCTCCTCTCCTCTCCACAGATCTTGTAGAAAACTTTGATGAGGCGTCAAAGAATGAAGCAGACTAACCAGTCTAACTAACCAGTCCAACTCCAGCCACCTTCTACCCTCCACTTAGTACCAACTACCCAGTACCAACTACCCAGTACCAACTACCCAGTACCAATTACCCAGTACCAACTACCCAGTACCAACTACCCAGTACCAACTACCCAGTACCAATTACCCAGTACCAACTACCCAGTACCAACTACCCAGTACCAACTACCCAGTATCAACTCAGGACCCAGTACCAATTACCCAGTACCAACTACCCAGTACCAACTACCCAGTACCAACTCAGGACCCAGTACCAACTACCCAGTACCAACTACCCAGTACCAACTACCCAGCCCCATCTACCCAGTACCAATTACCCAGTACCAACTACCCAGTACCAATTACCCAGTACTAACTACCCAGTACCAACTACCCAGTACAAACTACCCAGTACAAACTACCCAGTACCAACTACCCAGTACCAACTACCCAGTACCAACTCAGGACCCCACCTACTACCCAGTACCAATTACCCAGTACCAACTACCCAGTACCAACTACCCAGTACCAACTACCTAGTACCAACTACCAAGTAGCAACTCAGGACCCCACCTACTACCTAGTACCAACTACCCAGTACCAACTCAGTATCCCACCTACTACCCAGTACCAAATCAGTACCACACCTACTACCCAATACCAACTCAGTACCCCACCTGTTATCCAGTACCCCACCTACTATCCAGTACCAACTCAGTACCCCACCTACTATCCAGTACCAACTACCCAGTACCAACTCAGTATCCCACCTACTATCCAGTACCAACTCAGTACCCCACCTACTATCCAGTACCAACTCAGTACCCCACCAACTACCCAGTACCAACTACCCAGTACCAACTCAGTACCCCACCTACTATCCAGTACCAACTACCCAGTACCAACTCAGTATCCCACGTACTATCCAGTACCAACTCAGTACCACACCTACTACCCAGTACCAACTCAGTACCCCACCTGTTATCCAGTACCAACTCAGTACCCCACCTACTATCCAGTACCAACTCAGTACCCCACCAATTACCCAGTACCAACTACCCAGTACCAATTACCCAGTACCAACTACCCAGTACCAACTACCCAGTACAAACTACCCAGTACAAACTACCCAGTACCAACTACCCAGTACCAACTACCCAGTACCAACTCAGGACCCCACCTACTACCCAGTACCAATTACCCAGTACCAACTACCCAGTACCAACTACCCAGTACCAACTACCTAGTACCAACTACCAAGTAGCAACTCAGGACCCCACCTACTACCTAGTACCAACTACCCAGTACCAACTCAGTATCCCACCTACTACCCAGTACCAAATCAGTACCACACCTACTACCCAATACCAACTCAGTACCCCACCTGTTATCCAGTACCCCACCTACTATCCAGTACCAACTCAGTACCCCACCTACTATCCAGTACCAACTACCCAGTACCAACTCAGTATCCCACCTACTATCCAGTACCAACTCAGTACCCCACCTACTATCCAGTACCAACTCAGTACCCCACCAACTACCCAGTACCAACTACCCAGTACCAACTCAGTACCCCACCTACTATCCAGTACCAACTACCCAGTACCAACTCAGTATCCCACGTACTATCCAGTACCAACTCAGTACCACACCTACTACCCAGTACCAACTCAGTACCCCACCTGTTATCCAGTACCAACTCAGTACCCCACCTACTATCCAGTACCAACTCAGTACCCCACCAACTACCCAGTACCAACTACCCAGTACCAACTCAGTACCCCACCTACTATCCAGTACCAACTCAGTACCCCACCTACTATCCAGTACCAACTCAGTACCCCACCTACTATCCAGTACCAACTCAGTACACCACCTACTACCCAGTGCCCAAACCCTCTATCATGTGGGCTCAAACAGGGGCCTGTTCAGGAAGATGTAATGTTACAGAACTTTCAGCTAAAATAAATGAAACGTATAGAACAGATATGTCTTGTCAAATGCAATAGGGAATCATGTCTGCTCTATCCATTCTTGATATTGATATCTGTGACGTTCAGAACGTTTCACATTTAACTGAATACACCCCGGACCTCTCTGTTACGGTGAAACTGTTGTTAAAGAAACGACCGTCATCGTCTGGTATTTTTAACCTCAGAGAAACCGACCTGGGCTCTGTCCCAAATGCCTCCCTATTCATAGTTCGCTACTTTTAACGAGAGCCCCGTGTAGGGAATTAGGGGAGGCCATTTTGGACAGAAGCCCAGTGTACCAACGCCATAGCAACAGTACGTGTATTTTAACAGGCTGTCACATGGTACTCTTTGCCTCTAGTACTATTACAGTGAATAAATAAGAGTCTCATTTCGAACGCACCTTTACAATCAGCAACAGTTGGCAGTCGAACATCCCAGAAGGTTTAAATGGCCCTTACTATAGCATGACGAACACATTCCAACCCAGCCGTGTCAGACATCATTAGACTTATTGAATTGTTTTTTCTTCCTGTGTATTAAAAACAAAAAATGTGATCCATTTTAATATTTCGGATGCTGTGTTTTTATTGGCTGTATCATGTTCAATCCAACATTGTTTTATTAGCTGTATTAGGGGTATTAGCTGTGTTAGGGATATTAGCTGTGTTAGGGATATTAGCTGTGTTAGGGATATTAGCTGTGTTAGGGATATTAGCTATATTAGGGATATTAGCTGTGTTAGGGATATTAGCTGTGTTGGGGATATTAGCTGTATTAGGGATATTAGCTGTATTAGGGATATTAGCTGTATTAGGGGTATTAGCTGTGTTAGGGATATTAGCTGTGTTAGGGATATTAGCTGTGTTAGGGATATTAGCTGTATTAGGGATATTAGCTGTATTAGGGATATTAACTGTGTTAGGGATATTAGCTGTGTTAGGGATATTAGCTGTGTTAGGGATATTAGCTGTGTTAGGGATATTAGCTGTGTTAGGGATATTAGCTGTATTAGGGATATTAGCTGTATTAGGGATATTAACTGTGTTAGGGATATTAGCTGTGTTAGGGATATTAGCTGTGTTAGGGATATTAGCTGTATTAGGGATAACAACATTGTGGTTTTATTAACTGTATTAGGGGTATTAGCTGTGTTAGGGATATTAGCTGTGTTAGGGATATTAGCTGTATTAGGGATATTAGCTGTATTAGGGATATTAGCTGTGTTAGGGATATTAGCTGTATTAGGGATAACAACATTGTGGTTTATTAGCTGTATTAGGGATATTAGCTGTATTAGGGATAACAACATTGTGGTTTTATTAGCTGTATTAAGGATATTAGCTGTATTAAGGATATTAGCTGTATTAGGGATATCAACATTGTGGTTTTATTAGCTGTCTTAGGGATATTAGCTGTGTTAGGGATATTAGCTGTATTAGGGATAACAACATTGTGGTTTTATTAGCTGTATTAGGAATATTAGCTGTATTAGGGATATTAGCTGTATTAGGGATATTAGCTGTATTCGGGATATTAGCTGTGTTAGGGATATTAGCTGTATTAGGGATATTAGCTGTATTAGGGATAACAACATTGTGGTTTTATTAGCTGTGTTAGGGATATTAGCTGTATTAGGGATAACAACATTGGTTTTATTAGCTGTATTAGGGATAGCAACATTGTGGTTTTATTAGCTGTGTTAGGGATATTAGCTGTATTAGGGATATTAGCTGTATTAGTGATATAAGCTGTATTAGGGATAACAACATTGGTTTTATTAGCTGTATTAGGGATAACAACATTGTGGTTTTATTAGCTGTGTTAGGGATATTAGCTGTGTTAGGGATATTAGCTGTATTAGGGATATTAGCTGTATTAGGGATAACAACACTGTGGTTTTATTAGCTGCATTAAGGATATTAGCTGTGTTAGGGATATTAGCTGTATTAGGGATAACAACATTGTGGCTTTATTAGCTGTGTTAGGGATATTAGCTGTGTTAGGGATATTAGCTTTATTAGGGATATTAGCTCTATTAGGGATATTAGCTGTGTTAGGGATATTAGCTGTGTTAGGGATATTAGCTGTGTTAGGGATATTAGCTATATTAGGGATATTAGCTGTGTTAGGGATATTAGCTGTATTAAGGATATTAGATGTATTAGGGATATTAGCTGTGTTAGGGATATTAGCTGTATTAGTGATAACAACAGTGTGGTTTTATTAGCTGTCTGAGGGATATTAGCTGTGTTAGGGATATTAGCTTTATTAGGGATATTAGCTCTATTAGGGATATTAGCTGTGTTAGGGATATTAGCTGTGTTAGGGATATTAGCTGTGTTAGGGATATTAGCTATATTAGGGATATTAGCTGTGTTAGGGATATTAGCTGTATTAAGGATATTAGATGTATTAGGGATATTAGCTGTGTTAGGGATATTAGCTGTATTAGTGATAACAACAGTGTGGTTTTATTAGCTGTCTGAGGGATATTAGCTGTATTAGGGATATTAGCTGTATTAGGGATAGCAACATTGAATAGTTGAGATACAATGTGTGTGTCTGAACTGGCACCCTATATGGGGCTCTGGTGCATAGAGTAATGGTGTGTAGGAAATAGCTGCCATTTGGGAGGAAGCCTGTGCATAGTGTAATGGTGTGTAGGAACTGGCTGCCATTTGGGAGGAAGCCTGTGCATAGTGTAATGGTGTGTAGGAAATAGCTGCCATTTGGGAGGAAGCCTGTGCATAGTGTAATGGTGTGTAGGAAATAGCTGCCATTTTGGGAGGAAGCCTGTGCATAGTGTAATGGTGTGTAGGAAATAGCTGCCATTTTGGGAGGAATCCTGTGCATAGTGTAATGGTGTGTAGGAAATAGCTGCCATTTTGGGAGGAATCCTGTGCATAGAGTAATGGTGTGTAAGAAATAGCTGCCATTTGGGAGGAATCCTGTGCATAGTGTAATGGTGTGTAGGAAATAGCTGCCATTTGGGAGGAAGCCTGTGCATAGTGTAATGGTGTGTAGGAAATAGCTGCCATTTGGGAGGAAGCCTGTGCATAGTGTAATGGTGTGTAGGAAATAGCTGCCATTTGGGAGGAAGCCTGTGCATAGTGTAATGGTGTGTAGGAAATAGCTGCCATGTGGTTGGAAGCCTGTGCATAGTGTAATGGTGTGTAGGAAATAGCTGCCATTTGGGAGGAATCCTTTGCATAGTGTAATGGTGTGTAGGAAATAGCTGCCATTTTGGAGGAAGCCTGTGCATAGTGTAATGGTGTGTAGGAAATAGCTGCCATTTTGGAGGAAGCCTGTGCATAGTTTTGTTATTTTTTTATAACATGTTTTGATTTTTCTAGTTATTGAGGGCTCCAAAGCAGACTGGATCTGCATGGTCCCGAGTGGAGCAGCGGTCTCAGGCTAGAGGCGCCATTACAGACCCTGGTTCGATCCCGGGCTGCATCACAGCAGTCGTTCAGGTTTGGCCGGGCTAGGCCGTCATTGTAAAAAATAATTTGCTCCTAACTGACTTACCTGGTTAAATAAAGAATCACAAGACTACAGAATAGAGCCTCACCAGGAATGTGTGTGACAATGTAGAGGCTATTTTCTAAACTAGGTCACCTCTTTGCCTGACAACCAGACTGTGATACCTCTGGTTATTGTTTGGAAAATACCTCTCACAAACCAGAATGTTAAATATAATTATATTTAAACAGGGAGGAAGGTGAGACACTATGTATCCACAGAGAAGTATAACTAAGTCACCTGTTCAGAGCGCAGGTCACCTGAGACATGCGCACCAGATGAAAACAGACGCGTTCATACCTGCCGAGATCGTGCACGTGTTTACATGGTTCTATCTACGCATGCTTCAGGTGAGCGCTTTGAAAAGTTGATCTAATTCTACTTTCCTGCGGATATATTCTCTCACATCCCTTCCTCCAAAAAAGGACCAACCGCACGGACAAGCAAGTTCACATATAATTTAATTCAGTATACTGTCTGGAAACAACTTTCCTGATCATTAATTTCTGCCTGACATAAGAATTCATTGCAAATTCAACATCGGGGCTTCAGGCTAATCACATCATTGCATGGTTCCATAGCCAATGTGAAAGCCTATGTCAAAATGATTGCATCGGTTACGTTTAATGATGGCGAGACGAAGTTCTATCTCATGTAGTACACTACTTTTGACTGCATTGAACTAGATAGGGAATTGGGTGTCGTTTTAAGATGTATTTCCTCAGGATCAAGGGGCGCTGTGCTGCTGTTTATTCTTGCTCTGGCTTTGCGGCCTTTTCTGTTGTCTGGAAAAGCCCTCTCACAAGGTTATGAAATGAGTGTCGTTTTGACTTAACCGTGGAGCTCGTTTTTTAATGCCGGACTCGGTCACTATTCGGATGGGTTGAGCCAAGATGTCGTGCTTTTTACTGCTGTCGCAGCTCCGGTAACCGTTCCTCATGTTAACCCTTGGGGGAGGAGGGATTCTTGAGTGCTGTCGCACAACTATTACTTTCCGACTTCTGCTGTTCGAGTCTGGCAACAACAGAACTGGAAGTGGTTGTGGGTTCTGGTTTTCACGGCGAGACTTGTAAAATCTCATTTTTTAAAAAGGCGATCGTTGTAAATGATCTCTCTGTGTGTGTGAGAGAGAGAGAGAATGAGGGATACCAACGGGAGGATTTCGTGGCACTACTCGGGATGATGGGAATTCCACCGGTGAGTATAGTTTATACCGTGGGTTTGTTTTTCCATGTAATCTAGTCTCTGACGGTACACAGTCACTCGGCTTCGGCCATTGTGTCCTAATGCTGGCGATTATGTATTATATGTATGGCAGTCTGGAAGTCCTCATTATAAGATCTGATAGGAACATTTTATAAAGATGACGCATATGTGACTAATTGTAACATTGCCTACTTCAGTATCTTGTCTCTCGTTAGCCGCCAAACGTGGAGTAGCAAAGCCACACAAACAACATTAGCAAGCGAGCTAACCGACGGGATATAACGCCAGCTAATGTCCAGGCTGGTAGTGAACTACATTTAGGCTGCTTTAGGGTGTCAGCTTTGTTCAGAAACAATCGGTGCCCCAGGCTTTTAGCCATAATAATAATATAGGACGATATGCCTGTCCATGATCACAGCAACACAGTAGCCCCTGGCAACATTATACTGGTGATTTACAGGCGACAATATATCCGTTGTCCACAACAGCTACTTGGAGACATTATCTCTGGTGCTGCTATTTAGCTACATTTGATCGTGTTGATACAACATTGTAGCCTTCACGTTATTGACTGTAACTTGTGCTGCCTCTGCATCACATTTAGGTTTTAGCTACTAGCATAGGACCCCAGCATCAGACCCTTGTGCTGATGGCAAACCCCATAAACTGCCTGGCCACAAGTTAACCATAAACAACTAACTAGCTGTTGCTTCTTTTAATGATAGCTAAGCTATGTTATAGTATATTATGAAATGTCACGACCTAGAGTTCCATTATTGTTGACAAGGTACTGAATGTGACCTAAGTGGAGCTTATTTTTGGCCTGTTATGGCTTCAACTACTTCACACAGCTGTTGTTGGGTACGTGGTTCCTGGAGTGAAGTAGTAGCTTACTTTCAAGAGGCCAGACTAACTATCAACTGTTTAATGGAATAATAATAATTATTATTATTAGTTATTATTAAGTATTGAACTGATTCCTTGTGTAGGATGGTTGTGTTAGAGTAAGTGGAAGATCCTGGCCAATCCAAGAATCTAGGTGACGTATTTATCAAGCGTCTTGAAGTTGGATTGCAGATTGATCCGTTCAGCCTTTGTAGATCCCCATTTTTAAAAAGTGGACATGGATCAGTTCCCTTATTCACAAAACATATCAGAAAAGGTTCCAGGAATCCAGTTAACCTGTTTTATAAGACTAAAAATACTCCCAGCTCAGAGTAGGTTTTAGGGTGATTGATAAGACACTGCTCAGAGTAGGTTTTAGGATGATAAGATGCTGCTCAGAGTAGGTTTTAGGGTGATTTGTTAAGCCACTGCTCAGAGTTGGTTTTAGGATGATAAGATGCTGCTCAGAGTAGGTTTTAGGGTGATTTGTTAAGCCACTGCTCAGAGTTGGTTTTAGGATGGTGATAAGACACTGCTCAGAGTAGGTTTTAGGGTGATTTGTTAAGCCACTGCTCAGAGTTGGTTTTAGGATGGTGATAAGACACTGCTCAGAGTTGGTTTTAGGATGGTGATAAGACACTGCTCAGAGTAGGTTTTTAGGAGGACGATAAGATGCTGCTCAGACAAACTCTTGAGTCAGGAGTAAAATCACCTTGTAAAATTTTGTCAGCTGGTAAACACGACAGTTTGAGCTACTGCCGAAGGAAAGATGGCTGACCCTCGTTCACAGTTATTAGCTTAGTGCAGTGGTCACCAACCCTTTGATCGACTGGTCGGTCTCCAAGGCATTCCTAGTCGATCGCCAAACATTTCTGTAAAAAAAACAAACAAAGATAACGCTTTTTTTATTATTTGTTTTGTGTTGTTGGCGGTACGTGCACTTGATTTAGCAGGTTTAGTGTCGGAAGACAAAGTGTTCCCATTTTGAATCATTTCATGTGTCTGAAGACTTCTACACGCCAGGCCTCGAGAACAAGTGCACCTACAGGCCTACCGTTGGCCAATCGGATAGCTCTGATCACCGTGACTGCACCGTTTCCTCGAGCCATAAGACTGTAAAAAGAGAACCTTGAGCTCACTGACAAGTTGATACTGTGAGATTTCAAAACTGTTAAAACCATGTGAAGGCTTCAACGAATACAGAGGCGCGCTGCTGTTTTTATGACTACGTTCAAGTTGTTACTCAGCACTGTCAACACGTTGTTCAACACTTTTTATTTTTATTAGCTATAAAATGCGGTTTCTCCCTACTTCCACTCATGCTACAACCTGCACTGCAGCTGTATTGAATGACTACAACCTGCACTGCAGCTGTCATGAATGACTACAACCTGCACTGCAGCTGTATTGAATGACTACAACCTGCCCTGCAGCTGTAATGAATGACTACAACCTGCACTGCAGCTGTATTGAATGACTACAACCTGCACTGTAGCTGTAATGAATGACTACAACCTGCACTGCAGCTGTATTGAATGACTACAACCTGCCCTGCAGCTGTCATGAATGACTACAACCTGCACTGCAGCTGTAATGAATGACTACAACCTGCACTGCAGCTGTAATGAATGACTACAACCGGCCCTGCAGCTGTATTGAATGACTACAACCTGCACTGCAGCTGTATTGAATGACTACAACCTGCCCTGCAGCTGTCATGAATGACTACAACCTGCACTGCAGCTGTAATGAATGACTACAACCTGCACTGCAGCTGTCATGAATGACTACAACCTGCCCTGCAGCTGTAATGAATGACTACAACCTGCACTGCAGCTGTAATGAATGACTACAACCTGCACTGCAGCTGTATTGAATGACTACAACCTGCACTGCAGCTGTATTGAATGACTACAACCTGCACTGCAGCTGTATTGAATGACTACAACCTGCACTGCAGCTGTAATGAATGACTACAACCTGCCCTGCAGCTGTCATGAATGACTACAACCTGCACTGCAGCTGTATTGAATGACTACAACCTGCACTGCAGCTGTAATGAATGACTACAACCTGCACTGCAGCTGTCATGAATGACTACAACCTGCCCTGCAGCTGTCATGAATGACTACAACCTGCCCTGCAGCTGTCATGAATGACTACAACCTGCACTGTAGCTGTCATGAATGACTACAACCGGCCCTGCAGCTGTCATGAATGACTACAACCGGCCCTGCAGCTGTAATGAATGACTACAACCTGCCCTGCAGCTGTCATGAATGACTACAACCTGCCCTGCAGCTGTCATGAATGACTACAACCTGCACTGCAGCTGTAATGAATGACTACAACCTGCCCTGCAGCTGTCATGAATGACTACAACCTGCCCTGCAGCTGTCATGAATGACTACAACCTGCCCTGCAGCTGTCATGAATGACTACAACCTGCACTGTAGCTGTCATGAATGACTACAACCTGCACTGTAGCTGTCATGAATGACTACAACCTGCCCTGCAGCTGTCATGAATGACTACAACCGGCCCTGCAGCTGTAATGAATGACTACAACCTGCCCTGCAGCTGTCATGAATGACTACAACCTGCCCTGCAGCTGTCATGAATGACTACAACCTGCCCTGCAGCTGTCATGAATGACTATAACCTGCACTGTAGCTGTCATGAATGACTATAACCTGCACTGTAGCTGTCATGAATGACTATAACCTGCACTGCAGCTGTCATGAATGACTACAACCTGCACTGCAGCTGTCATGAATGACTACAACCTGCCCTGCAGCTGTAATGAATGACTACAACCAGCCCTGCAGCTGTCATGAATGACTACAACCGGCCCTGCAGCTGTAATGAATGACTACAACCTGCCCTGCAGCTGTCATGAATGACTACAACCTGCCCTGCAGCTGTATTGAATGACTACAACCGGCCCTGCAGCTGTATTGAATGACTACAACCTGCACTGCAGCTGTCATGAATGACTACAACCTGCACTGCAGCTGTCATGAATGACTACAACCTGCACTGCAGCTGTCATGAATGACTATAACCTGCACTGTAGCTGTCATGAATGACTATAACCTGCACTGTAGCTGTCATGAATGACTATAACCTGCACTGCAGCTGTCATGAATGACTACAACCTGCACTGCAGCTGTCATGAATGACTACAACCGGCCCTGCAGCTGTAATGAATGACTACAACCAGCCCTGCAGCTGTCATGAATGACTACAACCAGCCCTGCAGCTGTCATGAATGACTATAACCTGCCCTGCAGCTGTCATGAATGACTACAACCTGCACTGCAGCTGTATTGAATGACTACAACCGGCCCTGCAGCTGTATTGAATGACTACAACCTGCACTGCAGCTGTCATGAATGACTACAACCTGCACTGCAGCTGTCATGAATGACTATAACCTGCACTGTAGCTGTCATGAATGACTATAACCTGCACTGTAGCTGTCATGAATGACTATAACCTGCACTGCAGCTGTCATGAATGACTACAACCTGCACTGCAGCTGTCATGAATGACTACAACCGGCCCTGCAGCTGTAATGAATGACTACAACCAGCCCTGCAGCTGTCATGAATGACTACAACCAGCCCTGCAGCTGTAATGAATGACTACAACCTGCACTGCAGCTGTCATGAATGACTACAACCTGCCCTGCAGCTGTCATGAATGACTACAACCTGCACTGTAGCTGTCATGAATGACTACAACCGGCCCTGCAGCTGTCATGAATGACTACAACCTGCCCTGCAGCTGTCATGAATGACTACAACCTGCACTGTAGCTGTCATGAATGACTACAACCTGCACTGCAGCTGTCATGAATGACTACAACCTGCCCTGCAGCTGTCATGAATGACTACAACCTGCCCTGCAGCTGTCATGAATGACTACAACCTGCACTGCAGCTGTATTGAATGACTACAACCGGCCCTGCAGCTGTATTGAATGACTACAACCTGCACTGCAGCTGTCATGAATGACTACAACCTGCACTGCAGCTGTCATGAATGACTACAACCTGCACTGCAGCTGTCATGAATGACTATAACCTGCACTGTAGCTGTCATGAATGACTATAACCTGCACTGTAGCTGTCATGAATGGCTATAACCTGCACTGCAGCTGTCATGAATGACTACAACCTGCACTGCAGCTGTCATGAATGACTACAACCTGCACTGCAGCTGTCATGAATGACTACAACCGGCCCTGCAGCTGTAATGAATGACTACAACCAGCCCTGCAGCTGTAATGAATGACTACAACCTGCACTGCAGCTGTCATGAATGACTACAACCTGCCCTGCAGCTGTCATGAATGACTACAACCTGCACTGTAGCTGTCATGAATGACTACAACCGGCCCTGCAGCTGTCATGAATGACTACAACCGGCCCTGCAGCTGTAATGAATG
Organism: Oncorhynchus mykiss; assembly: GCF_013265735.2. NCBI lineage: Eukaryota > Metazoa > Chordata > Actinopteri > Salmoniformes > Salmonidae > Oncorhynchus > Oncorhynchus mykiss. The sequence goes on along the minus strand of NC_048572.1, from coordinate 88,965,509 downwards.
ACTACAACCTGCCCTGCAGCTGTCATGAATGACTACAACCTGCCCTGCAGCTGTCATGAATGACTACAACCTGCACTGCAGCTGTAATGAATGACTACAACCTGCCCTGCAGCTGTCATGAATGACTACAACCTGCCCTGCAGCTGTCATGAATGACTACAACCTGCACTGCAGCTGTCATGAATGACTACAACCTGCACTGTAGCTGTCATGAATGACTACAACCTGCACTGTAGCTGTCATGAATGACTACAACCTGCCCTGCAGCTGTCATGAATGACTACAACCGGCCCTGCAGCTGTAATGAATGACTACAACCTGCCCTGCAGCTGTCATGAATGACTACAACCTGCCCTGCAGCCGTCATGAATGACTACAACCTGCACTGCAGCTGTATTGAATGACTACAACCGGCCCTGCAGCTGTATTGAATGACTACAACCTGCACTGCAGCTGTCATGAATGACTACAACCTGCACTGCAGCTGTCATGAATGACTATAACCTGCACTGTAGCTGTCATGAATGACTATAACCTGCACTGTAGCTGTCATGAATGACTATAACCTGCACTGCAGCTGTCATGAATGACTACAACCTGCGCTGCAGCTGTCATGAATGACTACAACCGGCCCTGCAGCTGTAATGAATGACTACAACCAGCCCTGCAGCTGTCATGAATGACTACAACCAGCCCTGCAGCTGTCATGAATGACTACAACCAGCCCTGCAGCTGTCATGAATGACTACAACCAGCCCTGCAGCTGTCATGAATGACTACAACCGGCCCTGCAGCTGTATTGAATGACTACAACCGGCCCTGCAGCTGTCATGAATGACTACAACCTGCCCTGCAGCTGTCATGAATGACTACAACCGGCCCTGCAGCTGTAATGAATGACTACAACCAGCCCTGCAGCTGTCATGAATGACTACAACCAGCCCTGCAGCTGTCATGAATGACTACAACCAGCCCTGCAGCTGTCATGAATGACTACAACCAGCCCTGCAGCTGTCATGAATGACTACAACCGGCCCTGCAGCTGTATTGAATGACTACAACCGGCCCTGCAGCTGTCATGAATGACTACAACCTGCCCTGCAGCTGTCATGGATGACTACAACCTGCCCTGCAGCTGTCATGAATGACTACAACCGGCCCTGCAGCTGTCATGAATGACTACAACCGGCCCTGCAGCTGTCATGAATGACTACAACCTGCCCTGCAGCTGTCATGGATGACTACAACCTGCCCTGCAGCTGTCATGAATGACTACAACCTGCCCTGCAGCTGTCATGAATGACTACAACCTGCCCTGCAGCTGTCATGAATGACTACAACCTGCCCTGCAGCTGTCATGGATGACTACAACCAGCCCTGCAGCTGTCATGAATGACTACAACCAGCCCTGCAGCTGTCATGGATGACTACAACCAGCCCTGCAGCTGTCATGAATGACTACAACCTGCCCTGCAGCTGTCATGGATGACTACAACCAGCCCTGCAGCTGTCATGAATGACTACAACCTGCCCTGCAGCTGTCATGGATGACTACAACCGGCCCTGCAGCTGTCATGAATGACTACAACCGGCCCTGCAGCTGTCATGAATGACTACAACCGGCCCTGCAGCTGTCATGAATGACTACAACCTGCCCTGCAGCTGTCATGAATGACTACAACCGGCCCTGCAGCTGTCATGAATGACTACAACCGGCCCTGCAGCTGTCATGAATGACTACAACCAGCCCTGCAGCTGTCATGAATGACTACAACCGGCCCTGCAGCTGTCATGAATGACTACAACCTGCCCTGCAGCTGTCATGAATGACTACAACCTGCCCTGCAGCTGTCATGGATGACTACAACCTGCCCTGCAGCTGTCATGAATGACTACAACCGGCCCTGCAGCTGTCATGAATGACTACAACCGGCCCTGCAGCTGTAATGAATGACTACAACCTGCCCTGCAGCTGTCATGAATGACTACAACCGGCCCTGCAGCTGTCATGGATGACTACAACCTGCACTGCAGCTGTAATGAATGACTACAACCTGCCCTGCAGCTGTCATGAATGACTACAACCTGCCCTGCAGCTGTCATGGATGACTACAACCTGCCCTGCAGCTGTCATGAATGACTACAACCGGCCCTGCAGCTGTCATGAATGACTACAACCTGCCCTGCAGCTGTCATGAATGACTACAACCTGCACTGCAGCTGTCATGAATGACTACAACCTGCACTGCAGCTGTCATGAATGACTACAACCTGCACTGCAGCTGTCATGAATGACTATAACCTGCACTGTAGCTGTCATGAATGACTATAACCTGCACTGTAGCTGTCATGAATGACTATAACCTGCACTGCAGCTGTCATGAATGACTACAACCTGCACTGCAGCTGTCATGAATGACTACAACCTGCACTGCAGCTGTCATGAATGACTACAACCGGCCCTGCAGCTGTAATGAATGACTACAACCAGCCCTGCAGCTGTAATGAATGACTACAACCTGCACTGCAGCTGTCATGAATGACTACAACCTGCCCTGCAGCTGTCATGAATGACTACAACCTGCACTGTAGCTGTCATGAATGACTACAACCGGCCCTGCAGCTGTCATGAATGACTACAACCGGCCCTGCAGCTGTAATGAATGACTACAACCTGCCCTGCAGCTGTCATGAATGACTACAACCTGCCCTGCAGCTGTCATGAATGACTACAACCTGCACTGCAGCTGTAATGAATGACTACAACCTGCCCTGCAGCTGTCATGAATGACTACAACCTGCCCTGCAGCTGTCATGAATGACTACAACCTGCACTGCAGCTGTCATGAATGACTACAACCTGCACTGTAGCTGTCATGAATGACTACAACCTGCACTGTAGCTGTCATGAATGACTACAACCTGCCCTGCAGCTGTCATGAATGACTACAACCGGCCCTGCAGCTGTAATGAATGACTACAACCTGCCCTGCAGCTGTCATGAATGACTACAACCTGCCCTGCAGCCGTCATGAATGACTACAACCTGCACTGCAGCTGTATTGAATGACTACAACCGGCCCTGCAGCTGTATTGAATGACTACAACCTGCACTGCAGCTGTCATGAATGACTACAACCTGCACTGCAGCTGTCATGAATGACTATAACCTGCACTGTAGCTGTCATGAATGACTATAACCTGCACTGTAGCTGTCATGAATGACTATAACCTGCACTGCAGCTGTCATGAATGACTACAACCTGCGCTGCAGCTGTCATGAATGACTACAACCGGCCCTGCAGCTGTAATGAATGACTACAACCAGCCCTGCAGCTGTCATGAATGACTACAACCAGCCCTGCAGCTGTCATGAATGACTACAACCAGCCCTGCAGCTGTCATGAATGACTACAACCAGCCCTGCAGCTGTCATGAATGACTACAACCGGCCCTGCAGCTGTATTGAATGACTACAACCGGCCCTGCAGCTGTCATGAATGACTACAACCTGCCCTGCAGCTGTCATGAATGACTACAACCGGCCCTGCAGCTGTAATGAATGACTACAACCAGCCCTGCAGCTGTCATGAATGACTACAACCAGCCCTGCAGCTGTCATGAATGACTACAACCAGCCCTGCAGCTGTCATGAATGACTACAACCAGCCCTGCAGCTGTCATGAATGACTACAACCGGCCCTGCAGCTGTATTGAATGACTACAACCGGCCCTGCAGCTGTCATGAATGACTACAACCTGCCCTGCAGCTGTCATGGATGACTACAACCTGCCCTGCAGCTGTCATGAATGACTACAACCGGCCCTGCAGCTGTCATGAATGACTACAACCGGCCCTGCAGCTGTCATGAATGACTACAACCTGCCCTGCAGCTGTCATGGATGACTACAACCTGCCCTGCAGCTGTCATGAATGACTACAACCTGCCCTGCAGCTGTCATGAATGACTACAACCTGCCCTGCAGCTGTCATGAATGACTACAACCTGCCCTGCAGCTGTCATGGATGACTACAACCAGCCCTGCAGCTGTCATGGATGACTACAACCAGCCCTGCAGCTGTCATGAATGACTACAACCAGCCCTGCAGCTGTCATGGATGACTACAACCAGCCCTGCAGCTGTCATGAATGACTACAACCTGCCCTGCAGCTGTCATGGATGACTACAACCAGCCCTGCAGCTGTCATGAATGACTACAACCTGCCCTGCAGCTGTCATGGATGACTACAACCGGCCCTGCAGCTGTCATGAATGACTACAACCGGCCCTGCAGCTGTCATGAATGACTACAACCGGCCCTGCAGCTGTCATGAATGACTACAACCTGCCCTGCAGCTGTCATGAATGACTACAACCGGCCCTGCAGCTGTCATGAATGACTACAACCGGCCCTGCAGCTGTCATGAATGACTACAACCGGCCCTGCAGCTGTCATGAATGACTACAACCGGCCCTGCAGCTGTCATGAATGACTACAACCTGCCCTGCAGCTGTCATGAATGACTACAACCTGCCCTGCAGCTGTCATGGATGACTACAACCTGCCCTGCAGCTGTCATGAATGACTACAACCGGCCCTGCAGCTGTCATGAATGACTACAACCGGCCCTGCAGCTGTCATGAATGACTACAACCGGCCCTGCAGCTGTAATGAATGACTACAACCTGCCCTGCAGCTGTCATGAATGACTACAACCGGCCCTGCAGCTGTCATGGATGACTACAACCTGCACTGCAGCTGTAATGAATGACTACAACCTGCCCTGCAGCTGTCATGAATGACTACAACCTGCCCTGCAGCTGTCATGAATGACTACAACCAGCCCTGCAGCTGTCATGAATGACTACAACCGGCCCTGCAGCTGTAATGAATGACTACAACCTGCCCTGCAGCTGTCATGAATGACTACAACCGGCCCTGCAGCTGTAATGAATGACTACAACCTGCCCTGCAGCTGTCATGAATGACTACAACCAGCCCTGCAGCTGTCATGAATGACTACAACCGGCCCTGCAGCTGTCATGAATGACTACAACCGGCCCTGCAGCTGTCATGAATGACTACAACCGGCCCTGCAGCTGTCATGGATGACTACAACCAGCCCTGCAGCTGTCATGAATGACTACAACCTGCCCTGCAGCTGTCATGAATGACTACAACCTGCCCTGCAGCTGTATTGAATGACTACAACCTGCCCTGCAGCTGTATTGAATGACTACAACCTGCCCTGCAGCTGTATTGAATGACTACAACCTGCACTGCAGCTGTATTGAATGACTACAACCTGCACTGCAGCTGTCATGAATGACTACAACCTGCCCTGCAGCTGTCATGAATGACTACAACCAGCCCTGCAGCTGTCATGAATGACTACAACCTGCACTGCAGCTGTATTGGATGACTACAACCTGCACTGCAGCTGTATTGGATGACTACAACCTGCACTTCAGCTGTATTGGATGACTACAACCTGCACTGCAGCTGTATTGGATGACTACAACCTGCACTGCAGCTGTATTGGATGACTACAACCTGCACTTCAGCTGTATTGGATGACTACAACCTGCACTTCAGCTGTATTGGATGACTACAACCTGCACTGCAGCTGTATTGGATGACTACAACCTGCACTTCAGCTGTATTGGATGACTACAACCTGCACTTAAGCTGTATTGGATGACTACAACCTACACTGCAGCTGTCATGGATGACTACAACCTGCACTTAAGCTGTATTGGATGACTACAACCTACACTGCAGCTGTCATGGATGACTACAACCTACACTGCAGCTGTCATGGATGACTACAACCTGCACTTAAGCTGTATTGGATGACTACAACCTACACTGCAGCTGTCATGGATGACTACAACCTGCACTTAAGCTGTATTGGATGACTACAACCTACACTGCAGCTGTCATGGATGACTACAACCTACACTGCAGCTGTCATGGATGACTACAACCTACACTGCAGCTGTCATGAATGACTACAACCAGCCCTGCAGCTGTAATGAATGACTACAACCGGCCCTGCAGCTGTCATGGATGACTACAACCTGCACTTAAGCTGTATTGGATGACTACAACCTACACTGCAGCTGTCATGGATGACTACAACCTGCACTTAAGCTGTATTGGATGACTACAACCTACACTGCAGCTGTCATGGATGACTACAACCTACACTGCAGCTGTAATGAATGACTACAACCGGCCCTGCAGCTGTCATGGATGACTACAACCTGCACTTAAGCTGTATTGGATGACTACAACCTACACTGCAGCTGTCATGGATGACTACAACCTGCACTTAAGCTGTATTGGATGACTACAACCTACACTGCAGCTGTCATGGATGACTACAACCTACACTGCAGCTGTCATGGATGACTACAACCTACACTGCAGCTGTCATGGATGACTACAACCTACACTGCAGCTGTAATGAATGACTACAACCGGCCCTGCAGCTGTCATGGATGACTACAACCTGCACTTAAGCTGTATTGGATGACTACAACCTACACTGCAGCTGTCATGGATGACTACAACCTGCACTTAAGCTGTATTGGATGACTACAACCTACACTGCAGCTCTCATGGATGACTACAACCTACACTGCAGCTGTCATGAATGACTACAACCAGCACTGCAGCTGTCATGAATGACTACAACCGGCCCTGCAGCTGTCATGGATGACTACAACCTGCACTGCAGCTGTCATGAATGACTACAACCGGCCCTGCAGCTGTCATGAATGACTACAACCGGCCCTGCAGCTGTCATGAATGACTACAACCGGCCCTGCAGCTGTCATGAATGACTACAACCGGCCCTGCAGCTGTCATGAATGACTACAACCTGCACTGCAGCTGTCATGAATGACTACAACCGGCCCTGCAGCTGTCATGAATGACTACAACCGGCCCTGCAGCTGTCATGAATGACTACAACCTGCACTGCAGCTGTCATGAATGACTACAACCTGCACTGTAGCTGTATTGAATGACTACAACCGGCCCTGCAGCTGTCATGAATGACTACAACCGGCCCTGCAGCTGTCATGAATGACTACAACCGGCCCTGCAGCTGTCATGAATGACTACAACCTGCACTGCAGCTGTCATGAATGACTACAACCTGCACTGTAGCTGTATTGAATGACTACAACCGGCCCTGCAGCTGTCATGAATGACTACAACCGGCCCTGCAGCTGTCATGAATGACTACAACCGGCCCTGCAGCTGTCATGAATGACTACAACCGGCCCTGCAGCTGTAATGAAGGACTACAACCGGCCCTGCAGCTGTAATGAAGGACTACAACCGGCCCTGCAGCTGTAATGAAGGACTACAACCGGCCCTGCAGCTGTAATGAAGGACTACAACCTGCCCTGCAGCTGTCATGAATGACTACAACCTGCACTGCAGCTGTCATGAATGACTACAACCGGCCCTGCAGCTGTCATGAATGACTACAACCGGCCCTGCAGCTGTAATGAAGGACTACAACCGGCCCTGCAGCTGTAATGAAGGACTACAACCGGCCCTGCAGCTGTAATGAAGGACTACAACCGGCCCTGCAGCTGTAATGAAGGACTACAACCTGCCCTGCAGCTGTCATGAATGACTACAACCTGCACTGCAGCTGTCATGAATGACTACAACCGGCCCTGCAGCTGTCATGAATGACTACAACCGGCCCTGCAGCTGTAATGAAGGACTACAACCGGCCCTGCAGCTGTAATGAAGGACTACAACCGGCCCTGCAGCTGTAATGAAGGACTACAACCGGCCCTGCAGCTGTAATGAAGGACTACAACCGGCCCAAAGTGTTCTGATAAGCTTCAATTGTTATTATGAATTACTTATCTTTAAAATAAATATACATATATATATAGTTTTTTTAGATCAAATAATATTTCGCTATCTGGACATGGGATTAACAACATGAATTGGTTCACGAGTCAGAAATAATGCAGTACAACTTGAGTTTTGTCATCAGCTGTCCTCTTTTCTCAATAAAACAACAAAAAAGATTATCACGCTCACTCGGCAAGTAATACAACATACCTGTGATCCTATACATGTTTAAATATCATTTCTACAACATACCTGTGATCCTATACATGTTTAAATATCATTTCTACAACATACCTGTGATCATATACATGTTTAAATATCATTTCTACAACATACCTGTGATCCTATACATGTTTAAATATCATTTCTACAACATACCTGTGATCCTATACATGTTTAAATATCATTTCTACAACATACCTGTGATCCAATACATGTTTAAATATCATTTCTACAACATACCTGTGATCCTATACATGTTTAAATATCATTTCTACAACATACCTGTGATCCTATACATGTTTAAATATCATTTCTACAACATACCTGTGATCCTATACATGTTTAAATATAATTTCTACATGGTCTGAGAACATTGTGTTAGGGTTAGGTGATGACCAGTCTTTGCTGTTATGAGGTCAGGTGTAGGTATAGTAACTAACATCATAATACATACTCACTGCTACAAACCATGTAGCCTCCTGCACCTTCTCACAGACACACACACACACACACACGTCTCTGTGAGGACAGGAGCCTGTCCGGTTCAGATTGAACCCTACATTGTGTCTCAACGCTGGAGCGAGCCAACCCTGCTGTGTCACTGCCCTGAGACGCTGGATGGAGCGAGCCAACCCTGCTGTGTCACTGCCCTGAGATGCTGGATGGAGCGAGCCAACCCTGCTGTGTCACTGCCCTGAGACGCTGGATGGAGCGAGCCAACCCTGCTGTGTCACTGCCCTGAGATGCTGGATGGAGCGAGCCAACCCTGCTGTGTCACTGCCCTGAGATGCTGGATGGAGCGAGCCAACCCTGCTGTGTCACTGCCCTGAGACGCTGAATGGAGTGAGCCAACCCTGCTGTGTCACTGCCCTGAGATGCTGGATGGAGCGAGCCAACCCTGCTGTGTCATTGCCCTGAGATGCTGGATGGAGCGAGCCAACCCTGCTGTGTCACTGCCCTGAGACGCTGAATGGAGTGAGCCAACCCTGCTGTGTCACTGCCCTGAGATGCTGGATGGAGCGAGCCAACCCTGCTGTGTCACTGCCCTGAGACGCTGGATGGGGCGGGCCAACCCTTACCATATACTGTACATCTCCAGCAGCATTTTCTACTAGCAACCTCCTGTGTCTTCCACCCTGCAGTGTGTGTGGGGAAGGGGGGGGGAGCTTGCATCTCAAACTAAGTGGAAAATGTGTGGAGTCGGCTCCTTTTTGTAAAGCAGTCACCTCAGAATATCAGGTCTCTGGTGTAAAGCCTGTGTCTCTCCTCTCTGGTTTATTGTCCTTGTTTATACTGGCATGACCCTGAAGTTGAAACGGTGTAGGTTTTACTCTGGCCAGGAGTGTTACTGTAGTCCAGCTCCTATTGGCCGTGTTACTGTAGTCCAGCTCTACTGTTTTGCTCCTATTTCTCTCTACCGCTTCTCCCTGAAGTGTGCACTCGTTCACTACCACTTCTCCCTGAAGTGTGCACTCGTTCACTACCACTTCTCCCTGAAGTGTGCACTCGTTCACTACCACTTCTCCCTGAAGTGTGCACTCGTTGTGAGAGATACAGGTGATGTAAATGGACACAAACTACGGGCCATTTCTTGACGAGCTCAAGTGTGACATGTTGTTGTCGTTGCAGGTATGGGCGCTTGGCGCTGGCCAGACTGGATGAGGAAGTGAGGCTGAGAGAGAGGTCTGCAGAGAGACAACGGCTAACTGGGACTGCGGCAGGAGAGGACCTTTGGGCAGAGGAGAGAGAGAGCGGTCTGCAGAGAGACAACGGCTACCTGGGACTGCGGCAGGAGAGGACCTTTGGGCAGAGGAGAGAGAGAGGTCTGCAGAGAGACAACGGCTACCTGGGACTGCGGCAGGAGAGGACCTTTGGGCAGGTGAGAGAGGTCTGCAGAGAGACAACGGCTACCTGGGACTGCGGCAGGAAGAGGACCTTTGGGCAGGTGAGGGGGGAAGGGACTCAGAGAAGCTTTTGAGTAGAGACTACCTGGGACTGCTGCTGAAGACTACCTCTGGGCGGGGGGGAGAGGAGGGGGGCTGAGAGTAGCCTGGGTAGAAGAGACGACCTGGGACTGCTACTGGAGAGGACTTCTAAGGGGGGGGGGGAGTCATACTGATGGCTATGTTGTTAACCCTGTGGTATGAACAGGTTCCTGCAGCGTGTGTCAGGGTGGAGTTACCTGACCCATGGAGAATTACTTCCAGACAGAGGCCTTCAACCTGGACAAGGTGCTGGATGACTTTGAACAGAACCAAGGTGAGACCAATTAACCAATTAGCCAATTGTCAATGAAGCAATCAGATGTACTGTTGCTGGGCTGAGAGTCTCCTCTTCTCTCCAGAGTTTTATAGGACGTGTTATGTGGTTATTAAAGGAGGGTGGCGAGGGAATGCAGAGAATAGGATCAGCCTCTCCCTCAGGCTTCTGGGTAATTGGTGTCATTATATATTTGGGTTGAGGTGTGTGCGAGCACTTGTCTGTGTTCCAAGTGTGTGACGTTCACGTGGTTCTTCATCTTTAAAGGGTGTTGAATCTGGAGTCCTTAGCGTGTGGAACTTCCACATCCGTTTCCCATCAGAATCAAACTTTATCTGTCACAAGCGCCCGAATGCAACCTTACAGTGATATGCTTACTTACAAGCCCTTAACCAAGAGAGTTAAGAACATATTGACCTAATAAACAAAAGTAACACAATAACAACGCTATATATACAGGGGGTACCAAGTCAATGTGCGGGGATAGAGGTTAGTTGAGGTAATTTGTATATGTAGCTAGGGGTATAGTGACTGCATAGATAATAAACAGCGAACAGCATCAGTGTTAAAAACGGGGTGAGGGGGCAGCAGCATCAATGTAAATAGTCCACGTGGTGAGCGGTTTTATGGCTTGGGGATAGTAGCTGTTAAGGAGCCTTTTGGACCTGGACTTGGTGCTCCGGTACCGTTTACCTTAGCGGTAGCAGAGAGAACATTTGGGTGACTGGAGTCTGACACCGCCTAGAAAATAGGTTCTGGATGTTAGGAAGCTGATGTACTGGGCCGTACGCACTAGCCTTTTTGCCGCCAACTGCCAAGCAGTTGACATACCAAGCGGTGATGCAACCGGTCAGGAAGCTCTCGATGGTGCAGCTGTAGAACTTTTTGAGGATCTGGGGACCCATGCCAATCTTTTCAGTCTCCTGAGGGGGAAAAGGCGTTGTCGTGCCCTCTTCACAACTGTCTTGGTGTGTTTGGACCAGGATAGTTTGTTGGTGATGTGGACATGAAGGAACTTAACTCTCGACCCGCTCCACTACAGCCCCGTCGATGTTAATGGGAACCTGTTCGGCCTGCCTTTTCCTGTGGTCCACAATCAGCTCATTTTGTATTTCTCACATTGATGGAGAGGTTGTCTCTGACCACCTCCCTATTGGCTGTCGGTAATCAGGGCCTACCACTGTTATGCCAGTTGGTCCGCGCATGCTTTGAGTACATTTCCTGGTAATCCGTCTAGCTCCGCGGCTTTGAATGTTGATCTGTTTAAAGGTCTTGCTCATATAAGCTACCGAGAGCGTTATCACACTGTCGTCCGGAACAGCTGATGCTCTCATGCATCCTTCAGTGTTGCTTGCCTCGAAGTGAGCATAAAAGGCATTTAGCTCTTCTGGTAGAGTTGTGTCACTGGGCAGCTCACGGCGCAGCGGTCTAAGGCACTGCATCTCAGGCGTCACTACAGACCCTGGTTCGATTCCAGGCTGTATCACAACCCGGCCGTGATTGGGAGTCCCATAGGGCAGCGCACAATTGGCTCAGCGTCGTCCGGTTTAGGGTTTGGCCGGGGTAGGCCGTCATTGTAAATAAGAATTTGTTCTTAACTGACTTGCTTAGTTTTTAATAAAATTAAAATCAACATCCGATGAGCGTCAGTCGTACAGATTAGTGTCCCACTCCTTGAAAGCAGCAGCTCTCTGAGCCTTTAGCTCAGTGAGGATGTTGCCTGTAACCCAAGGCTTCTGGTCGGGATATGTACACCGTCACTGTGGGGACGACGTCGTCAATGCACTTATTGATGAAGCCGATGACTAAGGTGGTGCATTCCTCAATGCCACGGGGTGAATCCCGGAACATTTTCCAGTCTGTCAAAACAGTCCTGTAGTGTAGCATCCGCGTCATCTGACCACTTCCGTATTGAGCGAGTCACTGGTACTTCCTGCTTTAGTTTTTGCTTGTAAGCAGGAATCAGGAGTATATATTTATGGTCAGATTTGCCAAATGGAGTGCGAGGGAGAGCTTTGTACGTGTCTCTGTGTGTGGAGTAAAGTTGGTCCAAATTTTTCTTCCTGGTTGCTGATGTGACAAACCGGATTTAAGTTCCTCCACTGCTTCTGGGTGAGCATTTTCTTGTTTGGGACAACCAGATGTTCCTTCAAACAACCAACGCTGTGGGCGTTTTAAAGTTAAATGTTACACACAAAATGTGACGATGCTAAATTCTAGCTGGTACCATCAGATGAATGTACATCGGAGTCATTTAGCAGATGCTCTTATCCATTAGTGAGTTCATACCAACTTGTACCTTTTTTTTCGTGCTTGTTCCCTTCTGGGAATCGATAAACCACAACCCTGGCGTTGCTCGCGCCAATGTCTTCTAACTGAGCCACACGGGACCAGTTGGCATGAGGTAACACAAGTGTATCAGACAATTTTAAATTTGTTGAAATAGTTAGATGTGTTCCAACACTTGTTCATGGATGGAAGTGTCCTTTAACTAACTAACTAGTCCAACAGCATGTCCTGATCATCAAAGCAACTATCAGGTCTATTTAACTGACTGGTGTATAGTCCACGTTATTGTGGCAAGGGTTAGAATCTCATGCACCCCCCCCCCCCCCCCCCCCCTTAAATATTGATTTACAGAGTATTGACCCCTTGACTTTTTCCACATTTTTGTTAGGTTATGGCCTTATTCTAAAAATGTATTAAATTAGTTTATTTCCTCATCAATCTACACATAATAGCCCATAATGAAGCTATGAGGCCAAAGGAATTGTCCGCAGAGCTCTGAGACAGGATTGTGTCAAGGCACAGATCTGGGGGAAGGGCACAGTGCCTATGTTATTCTTAAATTAAAGAAGTTTGGAACCACCAAGACTCTTCCTAGAGCTGACCACATTGCTAAACTGAGCAATCAGGGGAGAAGGGCCTTGGTCAGGGAGGTGACCAAGAACCTGATGGTCATTCTGACAGAGCTCCTCGGTGGAGATGGGAGAACCTTCCAGAAGGACAACCAGTTCTGCATTTCTCCACCAATCAGGCCTTTATGGTCGAGTGGCCAGACGGAAGCCACTCCTCAGTAAAAGGCACATGACAGCCCGCTTGGAGTTTGCCAAAAGGCACCTAAAGGACTCTCAGATCATGAGAAACAACATTCTCAGTTCTGATGAAACCAAAGTTGACGCTTGGCATTCAGGCCAAAGACGTCACGTCTGGAGGAAACCAGGCACCGCTCATCACCTGGCCAATACCATCCTTCTGGTGAAGCATGGAGGAAGTGGCAACATCATGCTGTGGGTATGTTATTCAGCTGGGACTGGGAGACTAGTCAGGATTGAGGGAAAGATAAACAGAGCAAAGTACAGAGATCCTTGATGAAACCTGCTCAGGACCTCAGACTGGGGTGAAGGTTCACCTTCCAACAGGACAACGATCCTAAGCACACAGCCAAAGACAATGCAGGAGTGGCTTCGGGACAAGTCTTTGAATGTCCTTGAGTGGCCCAGCCAGAGCCTGGACTTGGCATCTCTGGAGAGACCTGAAAATAGCTGTGCAGCGATGCTCCCCATCCAACCTGACAGAGCTTGAGAGGATCTACAGAGGAGAATGGGAGAAACTCCCCAAATACAGGTGTGTCAAGCTTGTAGCGTCGTACCCAAGAAGACTCGAGGCTGTAATCACTGCCAAAGGTGCTTCAACAAAATACTGAGTAAAGGGTTTGAGTACTTACACTATCGTTCAAAAGTTTGGGGTCACTTAGAAATGTCTTTCTTTTTTTTAAAGAAAAGCAACATTTTTTTGTCCATTAAAATGATATCAAATTGATCAGAATTACAGTGTAGACATTGTCAATGTTTTAAATGACTATTGTAGCTGGAAACGGATGATTTTTAATGGAATACCTACATAGGCGTACAGAGGCCCATTATCAGCAACCATCACTCCTGTGTTCCAATGGAACGTTGTGTTAGCTATTCCAAGTTTATAATTTTAAAGGCTAATTGATCATTAAAAAACATTTTGCAATTATGTTGGCACAGCTGAAAACTGTTCTGATTAAAGAAGCAATAAAACTGGCCTTCTTTAGACTAGTTGAGTATCTGGAGCATCATCATTTGTGGGTTCGATAACAGGCTCAAAATGCCCAGAAACAAATAAGTTTCTTCTGAAACTCGTCAGTCTATTCTTGTTCTGAGAAATGAAGGCTGTTTCATGTGAGAAATTGCCAAGAAACTGAAATCCAGAACAACGCTGTGTACTACACTCTTCACAGAACAGCGCAAACTGGCTCTAACCAGAATGGAAAGAGGAGTGGAAAGAGGCCCCGGTGCACAACTGAGCAAGAGGACATGTACATTAGTGTCTGGGGGGGGGGGGGGACCAGTGGCGCCCGGGGGGGACAATCGTTTCACTTTTGTGGATCTCAGCTTCTTCTATTCCGACATCATTGTATACAGTGGATAGCACAGTACAGTGTCTACTGTGTGTTGTTGCTGACTGTGTCTATTTAAGACTAGTGCAGAGATCAGCAGTATAGGGTTGGAGCCATGCTGTGATGAAGCTGGATGGGTCATAAAGAGATTGTTTTTCTCCCCCGCTGTTCCTGAAAGGTGACTCACTGTCGGGTGTGTGTGTGTTATGGGAAGTGAATGTTCAGGAATGTCGTCGACTCCCACATTACTCAGACTGTGTTCATGTACCAGAGTGATTGATGGGTCTCAGAGGAGAGAACAGGGGAGGAGGGATGGAAGAGCACAGGGCGAACGGGAGAGAGAAGCCTCTTACTGGCGCAGAGTCCACTATGGACGAAGCTTGCCCACCACTCAGTTTCATTTGCGTTCATAATGAGTACGCCCCAGGGCATGTTCAATACAAAAAAAACTACAAAAAAAAAAACGTTTTGGAAAGCTGCAGATAGAACTGACATGATTCCTTGAGTCAGAGGTTTGTTCTACATATCTATATGAACATTTGCCAACGTTGTGTCCTGCTGAACGCAGCCCTGGAATATGCTTGTCCCTATGTGAAGCCAAAGTAACAAATAATTAATTTTAATTTGTAAAGAGCCTTTCTCACACCCAAGGCACACATTTTAATGATGATGATGAAGATGATCCAGAACTGAGACAACAATCAAAGCTATATACGGGTGTCATCAGATCCGGAGGAGAACCGGATTAGCTGAGGTCCTTGAGAGCTTTTCTAAAGAGCACGTTCTTGAGCCTTAGAGGACAGAGACCCTGCGGCCTCATAACTTAACGAAAATAGAAATGCAGTCATTTCAATCATTTTACTGTTAGTTTATATAAGGAAATCAGTCAATTCAAATAAATTAATTAGGCCCTGATCTGCAGTTGAGGCCAGTTGGATGTACTGCCAAATTCTCTAAAATGATGTTGGAGGCGGCTTATGGTAGAGAAATTAACATTAAGTTATCTGTAAACAGTTCTGGTGGACATTCCTGCAGTCAGCACGCCAAATGCACATTCCCTCAACCTGTGGCAATGTGACAAAACTGCACATTTTAGAGTGGCCTTTCTATCGTCCCCAGCACAAGGTTCATTTCTGTAATAATCATGCTGTTTAATCGGCTTCCTTGATATGCCACAGCTGTCAGGAGGATGGGTTGTCTTGGTAAAGGGAGAAATGCTCACTAACAGTGACGTAAATATTTGTTTAGTGCATTCAGAAAGTATTCAGACCCCTTGACTTAAACCACGTTTCGTTACAGCCTTATTCTTAAATTGATTTAATTGTTTTTTAACCCCTCATCAATCTACACACTCCCCCATAATGACATCACAATACACCATAAAGATGAAGCGCAAACATTTTTTTATTTGTGCAAATGTGTTAAAAATGTAAAAACAGACCTTATTTACATAAATATTCAGAACCTTGTCTATTAGACTAGAAATTGAGCTCAGATGCATCCTGTTTCCATCGATCATCCTTGAGATGTTTCTACAACTTGATTGGAATCCACCTGTGGTACATTTAATTGATTGTACATGATTTGGAAAGGCACACACCTGTCTATATAAGGTCCCACAGTTGACAGGTGCGTATCAGAGTAAAAACCCAAGCCATGAGGTCGAAGGAATTGTCCGTAGAGCTCAGAGACAGGATTGTGTCGAGGCACAGATCTGGGGAAGGGTACCAATACATTTCTGCAGCGTTGAAGGTCCCCAAGAACACTGGCCTCCATTTTTTTAAATGGAACAAGTTTGGAACCACCTAGATTCTTCCTAGAGCTGGCCGCCGGGCCAAACTGACCAATCAGGGGAAAAGTCCCTGGTCTGGAAGATAACCAGGAACCTGATGGTCACTCTGTCAGAGCTCCAGAGTTATTCTGGAGATGGGAAACCTTCCAGAAGGAGAACCATCTCTGCAGCACTTCACCAATCAGGCCTTTATGGTAGAGTGGCCAGATGGAAGCCACTCCTCAGTAAAAGGCACATGACAGCCCACTCGGAGTTTGCCAAGAGGCACCTAAAGGACTCTCAGACCATGAGAAACAAGATTCTCTGGTCTGATGAAAGCAAGGTTGAACTCTGGCCTGAATGCCAAGCATAACGTCTGGAGGAAACCTGGCACCATCACTACGGTGAAGCATGGTGGTGGTAGCATCATGCTGTGGTGATGTTTTTCAGTTGCAGGGACAAGGAGACTAGTCAGGATCAAGAGCGAGATGAACGGCGCAAACTACAGAGATCCTTGACGATAATCTGATCCAGAGCGCTCAGGACCTCAGACTGGGGGTGAAGGTTCACTTTCCAACAGGACAAAGAGCCTAAGCACACAGCCAAGACAACGTAGGAGTGGCTTCGGTAGTCAGGTAGTCTCTGAATGTCCTTGAGTGGGTGCAGCCAGAGCCCGGACTTGAACCCACCCGTATGAACATCTCTGGAGAGACCTGAAAATAGCTGTGCAGCAACGCTCCCCATCCAACCTGACAGAGCTTGACAGGATCTGCAGTGAAGAATGGGAGAAACTCCCCAAATACAGGTGTGTCAAGCTTGTAGCTTCCTACCCAAGAAGACTTGTGGCTGTAATCGCTGCCAAAGGTGCTTCAACAAAGTACTGAGTAAAGAGTCTGAATACTTATGTAAATGTATTTCAGTTTTTTTTACTTGTAATTTGCTGTGTGGGAGGGTAATCACTACACTGTAGTGCTACGGGAGTAGGGATGGGTACACTAGCTAGATACCAACCTCCGCGTAACGTTAACAGAACTACCGTTAAAGAAGTGCTCGGCAGGCGGGGGTGAAGGACACTGTACTGCTGTAGGACACTGTACCGCTGTGGGACACTGAAACTGCTGTAGGACACTGTACTGCTGTAGGACACTGTACTGCTGTAGGACACTGTACTGCTGTAGGACACTGTACTGCTGTAGGACACTGTAATGCTGTAGGACACTACTGCTGTAGGACACTGTACTGCTGTAGGACACTGTACTGCTGTAGGACACTGTACTGCTGTAGGACACTGTACTGCTGTAGGACACTGTACTGCTGTAGGACACTGTACTGCTGTAGGACACTGTACTGCTGTAGGACACTACTGCTGTAGGACACTACTGCTGTAGGACACTGTACTGCTGTAGGACACTGTACTGCTGTAGGACACTGTACTGCTGTAGGACACTGTACTGCTGTAGGACACTGTACTGCTGTAGGACACTGTACTGCTGTGGGACACTGTACTGCTGTAGGACACTGTACTGCTGTAGGACACTGTACTGCTGTGGGACACTGTACTGCTGTGGGACACTGTACTGCTGTGGGACACTGTACTGCTGTGGGACACTGTACTGCTGTAGGACACTGTACTGCTGTGGGACACTGTACTGCTGTGGGACACTGTACTGCTGTAGGACACTGTACTGCTGTAGGACACTGTACTGCTGTAGGACACTGTACTGCTGTGGGACACTGTACTGCTGTGGGACACTGTACTGCTGTGGGACACTGTACCGCTGTGGGACACTGTACCGCTGTGGGACACTGTACCGCTGTGGGACACTACTGCTGTAGGACACTGTACCGCTGTGGGACACTGTACCGCTGTGGGACACTGTACCGCTGTGGGACACTGTACCGCTGTGGGACACTGTACCGCTGTGGGACACTGTACCGCTGTAGGACACTACTGCTGTAGGACACTGTACTGCTAGCAGCCGCCTCTGGTGTTTTTTCCCCCCAGCGGTTGGCATCGCTGGTGCGTCACCCCCACCTACTGTGCCCGGGAGATGGTGTCATCATGGTTTTATAGGTCACGTTCCCCTGCTCTGGTGTTGCATGCATGAACCAATGGGTGCATGCCACGGCATTGACTGTGCTGTTGGGCACCAGATAGCTATAACATATGTGGTTAGCTGATAGGTATTTTAACTATCCAGTCGTTGTAACATCTGGCAACGCCTGCGCAGAAGAACGTGCCCATAATCCCTCTCTCTCTCTCTCTCTCTCTGCCCCTCTCTCTCTTTGCCCCTCTCTCTCTCTCTCTCCCTCTCTCTCTGCCCCTCTCTCTCTCTCCCTCTCTCTCTCTCTGCCCCTCTTCTAGATGATGAGACAGACAGTCCCACTCTGTCGGATGCTAAGTGGAGTCAGATCCTGGCCCCTCCGACCCACTTCCTGTCTCTGAACCCTGCTCTGGCTTTGACCCCTGACCCCAGGGACGGGGACAGTCCCCTCCCCTTCAAGACCCTCCCAACCCTCGACCCGTCCTCTAACGACTTCCAGGGGCCTGACTCCAAACACCACCCCGCTGCCAAGCCTCCTTCCTGGGGAGAGGAGAGGCCAGGCCGCACTGCGGACGTCCACAGCCCTCCGCTCCCCCAACCCAACATCGGCAAGCTGGTGGGGGGTGAGGAGGGCTTGTCTCCCCCTGTGCCGGCTTCCTCTAGCCCCCCTCCTTACCACCACCACCACCACCTGGCCCTGGAGAACGGCTTCACCTCTATCAGCTCCTCTTGCCCAGCTCTCAACGGGCTCAGTGAGGAACCCTGCAAGGGGAACCAAACAAGGGTGACTCCTTCAAACCACCAGCCGCCTGCCCCCTCTGACCCACGTCCTGATGTCCCTCTGGAGGGTAGGGAGGGGGAGAGGAGTGGTGGAAGCTCTCACATTAGTCATTCACACTTTACCTATGAGGAGAGCCTGGGAGGGGACAGGCAGGTGGCAGACAGGCAGGTGGCAGACAGACAGGTGGCAGACAGACAGGTGGCAGACAGACAGGTGGCAGTAGATGAGTCTAACTCCCGTCTGGAGACCGAGAGCACTTGGGTTGCGTCACCCATACAAGAGAGGGACAGAGAGGAGGCTGACATGGCTGGGGGACAGTCACAGGACACTGGGGAGAGAGGACAGAATGGAGGATGGAGAGAGGGAAGACCGGGAGAAGACTCTGGGGGGAACGTACAGAATGGAGGGGTGATGGAAGAACTGAGAGGGGGGAGAAAAGTGTGTAGGAAGTCTTCTCAGAAGGAGAAGAGGTTGAACGGAGAGCTGGACAAGAGTGGAGGTCAGAATGGAGAGGTGGCTCTCACCAACGGCCTGGCTACTGCAGGGGAAGAAGAAGAGAGAGGGTCTCTCACCCCTCCCCCCTCCAAGGAGGACTCTGTAACAGAGGAGAAGGAGATGGAGGAGAGCAAGCAAGAGCACGAAGGAGGAGGAGAAAGAGGTGGTAGCTCTTTACCCAAGAAACTGAACAACAGTTGTTTGCAGCCGGTGAGCTTGCCGTTCGGCGGGGCACGTCCTAAACAGCCGGTCAGTCTCAAACTCCAGATCCCCCGGCCCCTATACGAACAGGTCCAGAACCAGCTGGCGCCTTCTGCTAACACCGCCGGCAGCGTTACTGGTGGCGGAAAGAACAAGAACCTTGAGAACCGTGGCGGTGCCGGAATCATGGATACGGCAACTGTACTTGCCTCGGGCGACCCTGGTGGTGGTGTAAAGGGGGAGGTGCTAACCGGGGAGTCTCCATCATCATCGTCGGGCCTGGTGGAGGTGTCAGAGAGCAGCCCGGATAATGACTTCCAGGCAGGGCAGCATCATCAGGGGGCTCTGCCCAGGAAACAGCTCTCCTCCCTGGGGGATGTAGCCCCCGTGTGGGTCCCTGACTCCCAGGCTCCAGTCTGTATGAAGTGCGAGGTCCGCTTCACCTTCACCAAGAGGAGGCATCACTGCAGGGCCTGTGGAAAGGTGGGTGGAGTCTATACAGCAGGGCTTTTCAACCCTGTTCCTGGAGAGAAACCCTCCTGTAGGTTTTAACTCCAACCCTGTTCCTGGAGAGAGACCCTCCTGTAGGTTTTAACTCCAACCCTGTTCCTGGAGAGAGACCCTCCTGTAGGTTTTAACTCCAACCCCAGTGTTCATTCACCTGCTTCAGTTTATCAACCAGTTTCTAGTTAGAATCTGGTGAGCTAGATTAGGGAGTGTGTAGGCGTGTCTCAGCGCAGGCCGTTAACCCAATATAATGGTCTCTCTCTCCAGGTGTAATGTAATGGTGTGTTTGTGTGTCTGCCGGTGTAATGTAATTGTGTGTGTGTGTGTGTGTGTCTCTCTCTCCAGGTGTAATATAATTGTGTGTGTGTGTCTCTCTCTCTCTCCAGGTGTAATATAATTGTGTGTGTGTCTCTCTCTCTCCAGGTGTAATATAATTGTGTGTGTCTCTCTCTCTCCAGGTGTTCTGTGCTGCCTGCTGCAGCCTGAGGAGCAGACTGATTTACATGGACAGGAAGGAGGCCAGAGTCTGTATCACCTGTCACTCTGCCCTACTGAGTGAGTCACTAATACTACTCGTCTAGGATCAGCTTACTACACCCCCTTTAGAATTGTATCCATTAGGATTTAAACACAATACTGGTCCTAGATCAGCATCTACTAGTACATCTTCCTTGGGTTCAGACGGGGTTGGGTGTTTTACGTTTCCAGATCCTATATCGATCTTGATCAAGTATCCTATTTCAACCCGGTCCCCGAGCGCTCCCTAGGTCAACCCGGTCCCCGAGAGCTCCCTAGGTCAACCCGGTCCCCGAGCGCTCCCTAGATCAACCTGGTCCCCGAGCGCTCCCTAGGTCAACCCGGTCCCCGAGCGCTCCCTAGATCAACCCGGTCCCCGAGCGCTCCCTAGATCAACCCGGTCCCCGAGCGCTCCCTAGATCAACCCGGTCCCCGAGCGCTCCCTAGATCAACCCGGTCCCCGAGCGCTCCCTAGATCAACCCGGTCCCCGAGCGCTCCCTAGATCAACCCGGTCCCCGAGCGCTCCCTAGATCAACCCGGTCCCCGAGCGCTCCCTAGATCAACCCGGTCCCCGAGCGCTCCCTAGATCAACCCGGTCCCCGAGCGCTCCCTAGATCAACCCGGTCCCCGAGCGCTCCCTAGATCAACCCGGTCCCCGAGCGCTCCCTAGATCAACCCGGTCCCCGAGCGCTCCCTAGATCAACCCGGTCCCCGAGAGCGCCCTAGATCAACCCGGTCCCCGAGAGCTCCCTAGATCAACCCGGTCCCCGAGAGCTCCCTAGATCAACCCGGTCCCCGAGAGCTCCCTAGATCAACCCGGTCCCCGAGAGCTCCCTAGATCAACCCGGTCCCCTATAGCTCCCTAGAGCAACCCGGTCCCCAGATCAACCCGGTCCCCGACAGCCATGGAAACCCATTTAATGAAGCTCCCGACGAACAGTTCTTGTGCTGACGTTGCTTCCAGAGGTGTTTTGGACCTCCGTAATAAGTGTTGCAACCGAGGACATATTTTTACGTTCTACACGCTTCAGCACTCGTCAGTCCCGTTCTATGAGCTTGTGTGGCCTACCACTTCACGGCCGAGCCGTTGTTGCTCCAAGACGTTTCCACCTCACAATAACAGCACTTACAGTTGACCGGGGGGCAGCTCTAGCAGGGCAGATATTTGACGAACTAACTTGTTGGAAATATCCTATGACGGTGCCACGTTGAAAGTCACTGAGCTCTTCAGTAAGACCATTCTACTGCAAATGTTTGTCTATGGAGATTGCATGGCTGTGTGCTTGGTTTTTGTATACCTGTCAGCAACGGGTCTGGCTGAAATGGCCGATTCCACTCTTTGAAGGGGTGTCCACATACTTTCTTTTGTGTCTAAAACCTCAAAAAGTAAGCAATGCAAATGTAGAAGCACGGTGGCTAGGAAAAACTCCCTAGAAAGGCAGGAACCTAGGAAGAAACCTAGAGAGGAACCAGGCTCTGAGGGCTGGAGATTACAACAGAACATGGCCATGATGTTCAAACGTTCATAGATGAACAGCAGCGTCAAATAATTATAGTCACAGTGGTTGTCGAGAGTGCAACAGGAAAGCACCTCCGGAGTAAATGTCAGTTGGCTTTTCATAGCCGATCATTAAGAGTATCTCTACCGCTCCTGCTGTCTTTAGAGAGTTGAAAACAGCAGGTCTGGGACAGGTAACACATCCGATGAACAGGTCAGGGTTCCATAGCCGCAGGCAGAACAGTTGAAGCTGGAGCAGCAGCAAGGTCAGGTGGACTGGGGACAGACCGTAAGGAGTTATCAGGCCAGGTAGTCCTGAGACATGGTCCTAGGGCTCAGGTCCTCCGAGACGGAGAGAGAGTTAGAGGGAGCATACTTAAATTCACACAGGACACCGGATAAGACAGGAGAAATACTCCAGATATAACAGACTGACCCTAGCCCCCGACACACAAACCACTGCAGCATAAATACTGGAGGCTGAGACGGGAGGAGTCGGATATAACCCCACCCACTTTGCCAAAGCACAGCCCCGACACCACTAGATATATTCAACCTACCACCCTGAGACAAGGCCGAGTATATTCCACGAAGATCTCCCCCACGACACGAACCCGAGGGGGGTGCCAACCTGGACAGGAAGATCACGTCAGTGACTCAACCCACTCAAGTGACGCACCCCTCCCTGGGATGCCATGGAAGAGCACCAGTAAGCCAGTGACTCAGCCCCTGTAATAGGGTTAGAGGCAGAGAATCCCAGTGGAGAGAGGGGAACCGGCCAGGCAGAGACAGCAAGGGTGGTGCGGTTCGTTGCTCCAGAGCCTTTCCGTTCACCTTCACACTCCTGGGCCAGACTACACTCAATCATATGACCCACTGAAGAGATGAGTCTTCAGTAGAGACTTAAAGGTTGAGACCGAGTTTGTGTCTCTGACATGGGTAGGCAGACCGTTCCATAAAAATGGAGCTCTATAGGAGAAAGCCCTGCCTCCAGCTGTTTGCTTAGAAATTCTAGGGACAATTAGGAGGCCTGCGTCTTGTGACCGGAGCGTACGTGTAGGTATGTACGGCAGGACCAAATCAGAGAGATAGGTAGGAGCAAGCCCATGTAATGCTTTGTAGGTTAGCAGTAAAACCTTGAAATCAGCCCTTGCCTTGACAGGAAGCCAGTGTAGTGAGGCTAGCACTGGAGTAATATGATCAAATTTTTTGGATCTAGTCAGGATTCTAGCAGCCGTATTTAGCACTAACTGAAGTTTATTTAGTGCTTTATCCGGGTAGCCGGAAAGTAGAGCATTGCGCAGTAGTCTAATCTAGAAGTGACAAAAGCAAAAACCAGTCAAAAGTTTGGACACAGCTACTCATTCAAGGGTTTTTCTTAATTTTTTACTATTTTCTACGTTGTAGAATAATAGTGAAGACATCACAACTATGAAATAACACAAATGGAATCATGTAGTAACCAAAACAGTGTTAAACAAATCCAAATACAGTGGGGCAAAAAAGTATTTAGTCAGCCGCCAATTGTGCAAGTTCTCCCACTTAAAAAGATGGGAGAGGCCTGTAATTTTCATCATAGGTACACTTCAACAATGACAGACCAAATGAGAAAAAAAATCCAGAAAATCACATTGTAGGATTTTTAATGAATTTATTTGCAAATCATGGTGGAAAATAAGTATTGTCACCTACAAACAAGCAAGATTTGAGGTGCAGTTCCCTCTAATGAATTTATCCAGGAGAGAGCCAGTTTCCTCGTAGCGCTTGATGGTTTTTTGAGACTTGAAAAAAAAAAATCCTATCCAATTGGCAGTTACAGTACGGACTCGGGAGAGGCAAAGGTCGCGAGACGTGCGTCCTCCGAAACACAACACATCCAAACCGCACTGCTTTTTGACACAATGCCCACTTAACCCGGAAGCCGCATCAATGTGTCGGTGGAAACGCTGTGCATCGCGTCCGGCCCACCACAGGAGTTCCGTGTGCGCGATGGGACAAGGACATTCCTGCCGGCCAAACCCTCACCTAACCCGGACAATGCTGGGCCAATTGTGAGCCACCCCATGGGTCTTCCGGTTGGCTGTGACGGAGCCTGGACTCGAATCCAGATTCCCTAGTGGCACAGCTAGCACTGTGACAGTGCTTTAGACCGCTGTGCCACTCAGGAGGCCCTCTGACCTTTGACTTAAGGTATGGACTTAGCCCTATTTGGTAAAAGACTGGGTGGTATACAGAAGACAATCTTGTCACAACACAACTGATTAACTCACACGTATCAAGAAGGAAATAAAATCCACAAATGAACAAGGCACACCTGTTAATTGAAATGCATTCCAGGTGACTAATTCATGAAGCTGGTTGAGAGAATACCAAGCGTGTGCAAAGCTGTCAATGCAAAGGATGGCTACTTTGAAGAATCTTAAATATATTTGGATTTATTTAACACTTTCTTTGGTTACTGTATGATTCCAAATGTTATTTCATAGTTTTGATGTCTTCACTATAATTCTACAATGTAGGTCTGTCTGAACTTTTTGACTGGTACGGTGTGTGTGCATGTGTCTCTCAGTCCTTTACTTCTCCCTTTATCTTGTTCCTCTGTCTCTATCTGCCCTCAGCTCATTCGAGGGAGGGTATGTGTGACATGTCTAACCAGAGTCCTAACCCCAACAACCCAGCAGAGTACTGCAGTACCATCCCACCTCTGCAGCAGATCCAATCCTCAGGGGCGATGGCCTCCCTTCCCCCCACCGTCATGGTCCCTGTGGGAGTTCCTAAAACACCCGGCTCAGAGGGTAACCATCCCCATACACCCACCTGTGTTATAACCTTTTCATCTCACCGTCGCTAGTTTTTACTCTGATTTGTTCCTCTGTGTTTAAGTATTTACCAACAGTGTCCTGTCTGTGCGTCACAGGGTCTCTTGCGCGGGAGCAGAGGAGGGTGTGTTTTGCAGACGGGATCCTACCCAATGGGGAAGCAGCGGAATCCCCCAAGCCCCCTGCTACCAGCCCCGCTCCCTCGCGTCCATTGGCCGTCTCGCAGTGTGCCAACAAATCCTCCACTGCTGATTCGTCAGAGGTACGGTCTGCACCACAGGTCAAAAAGTATTTTATTTTACAGTTTGTTGAAGAGGAACATTAGCAAAAGTTGACTATTTCCAGTTTAAAATTGATGTTCTGAGGTGACCTGGGGCTGGTGAGCTGGGTTAGGATTAGGAGGGAACCCACAGCAGGGCAAATTGTCACTGCATTGACCTTAGCCAAGAGAGATGTTTGTAACCCTGTGCTAAAATAGTCTGGCTGACACCAGCTCTCGAAGTCTTCCTGACTCCCCCCCCCCCCCCCCCCCCCCCTCAGACTTCAAGGTTCCTGACTTGAGTCTGGAACGGCTGCGTTGATGTGTCTGCGCGAAGCTCCCATAATGAAGGGGCTGTGCCCTCAGACTTCAAGGTGGCACACTATGCTGGTTGGACTTTATAATGAAAATGGTTTTTTAACTCGGCAAGTCAGTTAAGAACAAATTCTTATTTACAATGACGGCCTAGGAACAGTGGGGTTAACTGCCTTGTTCAGGGGCAGAATGACAGATTTTGACCTTGTCTGCACAGGGATTCGATCAAGCAACCTTTCGGTTACTGGGCTACCTGCCACCCCAGGATATCCCTGTTTTTAGAATTTAACTACAAAGACCAGGGTGCTTTTCAAAAGCCTGAATGTTTCATATTTTTGTCAGTGTATGTGAAAGTCCTACTAAACAGTCTCTGATGCGGGTCAGAAGTTTGCAAGCCCCGACACAATCATGGACTACGAAGGGAAACCCAGCCGCGAGCTGCCCAGTTGACGCAAACCTACCAGACGAGCTAAATGCCTTCTATGCTCGCTTCAAGGCAAACAACTTTGAACGGGTCAACATTCACAAGGCCACAGGGCCAGACGGATTACCAGGATGCGTACTCAGAGCATGCGCTGACCAACTGGCAAGTGTCTTCACTGACATTTTCAACCTCTCTCTCTCTCTCTGTAATACCTACGTTTCAATCAGAGCACCGTAGTCCCTATGCCCAAGAACGCCAAGGTAACCAAGGTAACCTGCCTAAACGACTACCCCTCCCCACGTAGCACTGTAGCCATAAACATGCTTTGAAAGTCTGGTCATGGCTCACATCAACACCACCATCCCAGGAACCACGGACTCACTCCAATTCACATACTGCCCCAACAGATCCACAGACGACGCAACTACAGCTCAGCGTTCAACATCATAGTGCCCACGAAACTCATCACTAAGCTGAGGACTCTGGGATTCAACACCTCCCTCTGCAACTGGATCCTGGACTTGCTGACAGGCCGCCCCCAGGTGGTAAGGGTAGGCAACAACTCATCCGCCACGCTCATCCTCAACACGGGGGGCCCCTCAGGGGTGCGTGATTAGTCCCCTCCTGTACTCCCTGTGCACCCATGACTCAGTGAGTGGCCAAACACAACTCCAACAACAAGTTTGCTGACGACACAACAGTGGCAGGCTTGACCACCGATGACAATGACACAGCCTACAGGGAGGTGGTCAGTGTGAACTGGCAGTGTGGTACCAGGACAACAACCTGTCCCTCAACGTGAGCAAGACAAAGGGGCTGATCAGGGACTACAGGAAAAGGAGGGCCAAACTCGCTCCCATTCACATCGATGGGGCTGCTGTCCACATCAGTAAGGACCTATCATGGTCCCCCCCAACACACACACACCAACAGTCGTGAGGAGGGCACGACAACACCAATTCTCCCTCAGGAGACTGTAAAGATTTGTTATGGGTCCCCAGATCCTCAAAGTTCTACAGCTGCACCATCGAGAACACCCTGGCTGGTTAGATCACCACCTGGTATGGTAACTGCTTGGCATCTGACCACAAGGCCCTACCTAGGGTAGTGCATACCGCCCAGTACATCACTGGTGCCGAGCTTCATGTCATCCAGGACCTCTATACCAGGCGGTGTCCTCTACTCAGTCCTAGACTGTTCTTTCTGCTACCGCACGACAAGTCTGGGACCAAAAGGCGCCTTAACAGCTTCTACCCACCAAGCCATCAGACTGCTGAGCAGCTTCTACCCACCAAGCCATCAGACTGCTGAACAGCTTCTACCCACCAAGCCATCAGACTGCTGAACAGCTTCTACCCACCAAGTCATCAGACTGCTGAACAGCTTCTACCCCCCCCCCCCCCACACACATTCATATTCCTTTTACGCTGCTGCTACTCTGTTTATCTATGCATAGACACTTTACCTCTACCTACATTACCTCAACTAACCTTTACCCCACATGGACTCTGTACCGTAACACCCTGTATATAGCCTCCACATTGACTCTGTACTGTAACACCCTGTATATAGCCTCCACATTGACCCTGTACCGTAACACCCTGTATATAGCCTCCACATTGACTCTGTACCGTAATACCCTGTATATAGCCTCCACATTGACTCTGTACCGTAATACCCTGTATATAGCCTCCACATTGACTCTGTACCGTAACACCCTGTATATAGCCTCCACATTGACTCTGTACCGTAATACCCTGTATATAGCCTCCACATTGACTCTGTACCGTAATACCCTGTATATAGCCTCCACATTGACTCGGTACCGTAATACCCTGTATATAGCCTCCACATTGACTCTGTACCGTAATACCCTGTATATAGCCTCCACATTGACTCTGTACCGTAATACCCTGTATATAGCCTCCACATTGACTCTGTACTGTAATACCCTGTATATAGCCTTATTGTTACTATTTTTCCTTGAGTTGATTTAGCAGATTAACATAATTAAATGTTTTATCATTTAGCAGTCTCTTATCCAGAGTGACTTGCAGGAACAATTTGGTTTAAGTGCCTTGCTCAAGGGCACATCAACAGATTTTTCAGATAATCGGCTCAGGGATTCAAACCAGGGACTTTTCGGTCATTGGCCCAACGCTCTTAAGGCCTAGGCTCCCCGGAACACATTATTTACTGAATATGAAGGGATATCTTCCCATGACTAAAGATCATTCAACTTCAGTGTTCTAGAATAGAACCACTGCCCAAATAACTTTCTATCACTGTATTTACAACCAATCACAGCAGAGATCTGTCCACTTCACCAGTCCACCTGCATTTGACAACTACCACTTTATGATGTAACCACACCCCTCCCTCCAGGCGTTGTCCCCGGCCCCTGCAGCCCCAGTGGGAAGCCCTGTAGGCAGCTCCATCAGTCTAATTCCGGAGGACGGACTTCCTCCCATCCTCATCTCCACCGGAGTTAAAGGAGGTACGGGAGGCCACAGCACAGGTGCTTGACTTCAGTCATCCTCACTGTCGATGATCCTGCTGTATGCTGTGTGGGGGCTGCTTTCATGGGCCCATGTAGCATGCTGGGAGGGGTCTGGGTCTGCTTTCATGGGCCCATGTTGCATGCTGGGAGGGGTCTGGGTCTGCTTTCATTTAGGCCATGTTGCATGCTGGGAGGGGTCTGGGGGTACATGTACACAGGGAACCCTCTTCAGTGGGGTTGGATGTGAGATGTTTGAAAGCTTTTGTTTTTCCTCCCACCACCCTCAGACTATGCTGTGGAGGAGCGCCCCTCTGAGATGGTTCTGATACAGCAGCTGGAGGAGGGAGGTCCTGACCCCTTGGTGTTTGTGCTCAATGCTAACCTGCTGGCCATGGTCAAACTGGTCAACTGTGAGTTAACGTCTTCCAGTTCCATTGTTGGTGATTGATTAGAAAGTACGCTCTCCTAGGTCTGAATTTGTCCCTGACTAGAAAGAGAAAATGAGAACCTGAGTGTTTAGCTCTCCGAGATGGTTAGTGAATAACCCTGCTATACACTGTACGGTATCTACCCCTCTCCCCCCCCTAGGCTGCTACGGTATCTACCCCTCCCCCCACCCTAGGCTGCTACGGTATCTAACCCCCTCTCCCCCCCTAGGCTGCTACGGTATCTACCCCTCACCCCCCCTAGGCTGCTACGGTATCTACCCCTCACCCCCCCCTAGGCTGCTACGGTATCTAACCCCCTCTCCCCCCCTAGGCTGCTACGGTATCTAACCCCCTCTCCCCCCCTAGGCTGCTACGGTATCTAACCCCCTCTCCCCCCCTAGGCTGCTACGGTATCTAACCCCCCCTTAGGCTGCTACGGTATCTAACCCCCCCCTAGGCTGCAACGGTATCTAACCCCCTCTCCCCCCCTAGGCTGCTACGGTATCTAACCCCCTCTCCCCCCCTAGGCTGCTACGGTATCTAACCCCCTCTCTGGTGTCCCTTCTCCCCTTGTAGACGTAAACAGGAAGTGTTGGTATGTGACCAGTAAGGGGATGCATGCAGTGGGCCAGGCTGAGGTGGTGGTGCTGCTGCAGTGTCTGCCTGACGAGAAGAGCATTCCCAAAGACCTCTTCAGCCACTTCGTACAGCTCTACCAGGAGGCCCTCACAGGTTAGTTTAACATACTGTACCTCTACCAGGAGGCCTTAACCGTATGTATAATATTCCTCCATCAGGAGGCCCTCACAGGTTAGTATAATGTACCTCCATCAGGAGGCCCTCACAGGTTAGTATAATATTCCTCCATCAGGAGGCCCTCACAGGTTAGTTTAATGTACCTCCATCAGGAGGCCCTCACAGGTTAGTATAATGTACCTCCATCAGGAGGCCCTCACAGGTTAGTATAATATTCCTCCATCAGGAAGCCCTCACAGGTTAGTATAATGTACCTCCATCAATAGACCTCCACCAGGAGGCCTACTAAGATATTTTACATCTCTACCAGGCCTTCACAGGTATAATAATACCTTTGTTACCTCAACCAGGAGGTCTACTTAGGTGATATTATACAGCATTGCCAGGAGGCACTCTGTAGTGTCCCACTAATGTTCTGTGTGCATCCAAAATGTCTCCCTATTTCCTATAGTGCACTACTTTAGACCAGAGCCCTATGGCACCCTATTCCCTATTATAGTGCACTACTAGCCCTGTGGGACTTGGTCAAAACAAGTGCACTACGTAGGGATTAGGGAGACATTTTGGACGCCGCGTCTGTCTCACCACCTTATGCTGCGGGTTAAAATATTGTGTGACATTGATGTCTCTGTGCCTCAGGCTGTTGTTGTTTAGATATACACAGCGGAACCAGGGGAAAGACGACAGTCTGTGGGGATGACAGACATATTGTTTGTGTCCTTGCTGGTTCAGTCCTAGTCAGTCAGTACGGTGATGGAGAGAATGTTGCATCATCGTCCTTAGCAGTTCTAGCGTTGTGGATTATCTAAATCAGGCCTGCCCAACCTTCTTCCTGGAGAGAGACCCTCCTATAAAAATGCTCACCCATCTACACACAATACCCCATAATGATACATTGGGCCCGCGGTGGCCTTCATAGGCCCGCGGTGGCCTCGCGGCCTTCATAAAGAGACTGTCACCATACAGTCATGGAAGTCAACAGTAAATGGACAGTTGAACATAGCCAATCAGAGTTGCTAATTCACCAGGGACACATGCCAGCATGGCACCGACTGGTTGGCATCACTCACTCGGGGCCCAGGGGTATTACAGTGGAAGGGGGCACCTCCTTACAAGACTACATTATTAGTAGTGGTTATGTCTTCCATGACTCAGGACTGGTGTCTGGTCACTGCCTCATCCACTCATGGATGCCAATGCCGTTTAGCCAACTTTCATGTCATCCAAATTTGTTGGATTGTCTGTAAATAGTTCTTTGGTCTACTGGTCCTGGAGCCAGGTAATGTTCTGACTCACCTGGGCCTCTCATTCCTCTCCCCCCTCGTCCCCTCTCCCCCTCTCTAGGTAACGTTCTGACCCACCTGGGCCTCTCGTTCCTCTCTCCCCTGCCTCCTCTCTCTAGGTAACGTTCTGACCCACCTGGGCCTCTCGTTCCTCTCTCCCCTCCCTCCTCTCTCTAGGTAACGTTCTGACCCACCTGGGCCTCTCGTTCCTCTCTCCCCTCCCTCCTCTCTCTAGGTAACGTTCTGACCCACCTGGGCCTCTCGTTCCTCTCTCCCCTCCCTCCTCTCTCTAGGTAACGTTCTGACCCACCTGGGCCTCTCCCCCTCTCTAGGTAACGTTCTGATCCACCTGGGCCTCTCGTTCCTCTCTCCTCTCCCCCTCTCTAGGTAACGTTCTGACCCACCTGGGCCTCTCGTTCCTCTCCTCACCTCACTCCCCGTCTTCCATCCAGGTAACGTTTTTCTCTCTCCTCCCCTCCAGGTAATGTCCTGACCCACCTGGGCCATTCGTTCTTCACCCAGAGTTTCCTGGGCAGCAGGGAGCATGGAGGGTTCCTCTACGTCTCCCCGTCCTTCCAGTCCCTCCAGGACCTGATGCTCCCCAACCCCCCCTACCTGTTTGGGGTGTTGCTGCAGAAGTGGGAGACCCCCTGGGCCAAGGTGTTCCCCCTCAGACTCATGTTCCGGCTGGGTGCAGAGTACAGATGTGAGTACAGAGGCATTGCTTTCTTTTGGCTGGATATTTTTTTGGCTTGTTAGAAGAGAGAGTGATGTAATTTACGTTATGTTTTCAGTCTACCCCTGCCCTCTGTTCAGTGTGCGGTTTAGAAAACCCCTCTTTGGAGAGACCGGCCACACCATCATGAACCTGCTAGCAGTAAGAACTTGTCTTTTTTTTCTTTTGAATGATTTTAAGTGTTTTGTTTACTTTCTGATTTTATATCTTTTTGTTATTTTTTTTTGGCCTCAATGTCTTGTGTTGACGAGCAGCACTTCCCTAACTACCAGTACACGTTGTCCCTGGTGAAGGGTCTATATAATATAATGTACCTACAGGACTTCCGTAACTACCAGTACACGTTGTCCATGGTGAAGGGTCTGGTGGTGGACATGGAGGTGAAGAAGACCTGCATCAAGATCCCCAGCAACCGATACAATGAGGTGAGGCTCTCAACCAATCATATTAGTTCCCAGTGGGGCTTAGCCAATCAGATTCCTACTCAGGGGGGCTCAACCAATCATCCCCCCCCCCCCCTTTGCAGTTATGTTCCCAGCCAGTCATTAGTCGCCATGCTCCTCAACCAGAGGCAACAGACCCGTGTTAATTTCATCAACAAAAATAGTGAGTCATATTCAAAGGACACTTAATTTTTCAGTGGCAATTGACTTAAGACAATCTTCTCTGTGACTAAGTGGACTGGACGGGAGCTTTTTGCTAATGAACACAATTAAGGTGCTAGGGGGGAGTATTTTCATTTTTGGAAAAAAAAACATTCCCGTTTTAAATGGGATATTTTGTCAGGACAAGATGCTAGAATATGCATATAATTGACAGCTTGGGATAGAAAACACTCTAAAGTTTCCAAAACTGTAAAGATATTGTCTGTGAGTATAACATTATCTCCTGTACTACTTCTGGTCTTCAATATGCTGCAGCATCTAGAATGTTGATAACAATGGAAACGACGCGACTGCGGTGCAACCCCATACTTGTCTCTCACACTCATTCTGCAACCCCATACTTGTCTCTCACACTCATTCTGCAACCCCATACTTGTCTCTCACACTCATTCTGCAACCCCATACTTGTCTCTCACACTCATTCTGCAACCCCATACTTGTCTCTCACACTCATTCTGCAACCCCATACCACTTAGTAGCACCATCTGGTGATTTGTGCTTCTCGCTGCCTGTACTTGTATGTGTCTGTTTAGTATGTCATGTTCAATATCCATCTAGGCTGAATTTAAGATTTCATATTTCTGCTGTTGGGAAGAGAATAGGATGTTTAATCAGGAATATACAGTATGTTGGTAGGGGCCGGGCTCTGTTGGTAGGCTCTGTTGGTAAATCAAATCAAATCAAATAACATTTTATTTGTCACATACACATGGTTAGCAGATGTTAATGCGAGTGTAGCGAAATGCTTGTGCTTCTAGTTCCGACAATGCAGTAATAACCAACAAGTAATCTAACTAACAATTCCAAAACTATTGTCTTATACACAGTGTAAGGGGATAAAGAATATGTACATAAAGATATATGGATGAGTGATGGTACAGAGCAGCATAGGCAAGATACAGTAGATGGTATCGAGTACAGTATATACATATGAGATGAGTATGTAAACAAAGTGGCATAGTTAAAGTGGCTAGTGATACCTGTATTACATAAGGATGCAGTCAATGATATAGAGTACAGTATATACGTATGCATATGAGATGAATAATGTAGGGTAAGTAACATTATATAAGGTAGCATTGTTTAAAGTGGCTAGTGATATATTTACATCATTTCCCATCAATTCCCATTATTGAAGTGGCTGGAGTTGAGTCAGTGTCAATGTCAGTGTGTTGGCAGGGGCCGGGCTCTCGCTTTCTTACGCTTTCTCCGTATTCCCCAAGGTGTCTACAGCACTGTGACGTAGTTTTACGCATTTCTGTTGAAGAATAGCCGTTAGGTTATTAGGTTGCCTGCTGCTAGCAAGGCATAATGCTATGCTAGGCTATCGATAAATTTACACAAATGCATGTCTAGCGTTGGCTCTAAAGCATATTTTGAAAATCTGAGATGACAGGGTGATTAACAAAAGGCTAAGCTGTGTCTCAATATATTTCATTTGTGATTTTCATAAATAGAAATATTTTCTAGGGATATTTATGTCTGTTGCATTATGCTAATTAGTTTCAGGCGATGATTACGCTTCCGCATGCGGGTTTGGGAGTCACTAGAGGTTAATATTAGCAGCAGAGATGCTCAGTCCTGTTCAGCAGTGGGAAGGACGAGCCACACCTGGTACACACGGCCTATATCAGCTGGTGAGCTGTGGGGGGATAAGTGTGGGCAGACAGGCTCCGCCTCCGATTATACATATCGCCACAGGCAACTCTCTTGCTTCCCCATTGCTAACTAGCCGTTTATCCTGTCGGCTACGGAGGAGCCGTTTACCCTGTCGGCTACGGAGGAGGAGCCGCTTGCCCTGTCGGCTACGGAGGAGGAGCCGCTTGCCCTGTCGGCTACGGAGGAGCCGTTTACCCTGTCGGCTACGGAGGAGCCGTTTGCCCTGTCGGCTACGGAGGAGGAGCCGCTTGCCCTGTCGGCTACGGAGGAGGAGCCGCTTGCCCTGTCGGCTACGGAGGAGGAGCCGCTTGCCCTGTCGGCTACGGAGGAGGAGCCGCTTGCCCTGTCGGCTACGGAGGAGGAGCCGCTTGCCCTGTCGGCTACGGAGGAGGAGCCGCTTGCCCTGTCGGCTACGGAGGAGGAGCCGCTTGCCCTGTCGGCTACGGAGGAGGCCAATTGTGGCCAATTGTGCGTCGCCCCATGGACCTCCCGGTCGCGGCCGGTTACGACAGAGCCTGGGCGCGAACCCAGGGACTCTAATGGCACAGCTGGCGCTGTGCGCCCTTGGAAAATAAAAAGAAATCAGCCAAGACCTCTGGGGGGGGGGGGGAATAAAGAAATCGGATCTAATTTAGAGTCCTGTTCATACTGTAACCACGTTTGAACAGGCAGAACTGATCTAATTTAGAGTCCTGTTCATACTGTAACCACGTTTGAACAGGCAGAACTGATCTAATTTAGAGTCCTGTTCATACTGTAACCACGTTTGAACAGGCAGAAGTGATCTGGTTTAGAGGGTCTTTGTCCCAACCCCATTTCCCCAAACCTCTACACTCCAGGGCATGCTATTGTTTTCATTAAATATGATGTTTTTCTCACAGCTACAACAGAGACCAATGAAATGTTATTTCTAGCCTCGTTATGAACAAGTGACAGGGTTCGTCCAGTGACATGACAGATTGGGACCTTTTTAATGACACAACCACGTTCTCTGTCCCCCTCCAGCTAATGGAGGCTATGAACAAGTATTTATGTCCCCTTGCAGCTAATGAAGGCTATGAACAAGTCCAATGAGCACGTCTTGGCCATGGGGGCGTGTTTCAACGAGCGGGCCGACTCCCACCTGGTGTGTGTACAGAACGATGACGGAAACTACCAGACACAGGCCATCAGCATTCACCATCAACCACGCAAAGGTAGGGTCGACACACAACAACGTGGAGTCATAGTCTGGGAAGTGGACTAACAAAACCATAGGTGGCGTTAGTGTTGAACCCCGCCCCTTCAGGTGGCGTTAGTGTTGAACCCCGCCCCTTCAGGTGGCGTTAGTGTTGAACCCCGCCCCTTCAGATGGCTTACGATTTATATGGAAATGTCATGCCGATTTTAAAACCAGTATTTGTTGTTTTTCTTCCAGTGACCGGCGCCTGCTTCTTCGTGTTCAGTGGTTCTCTCAAGGCAGGACAACTGGCCAAGACCAGCATTGTTGAAGGTACTCCCGTTTACCCACCTGTTATTTTCTTAATAGGATGTACCCACCTTGTTATTTTCTTAATAGGACGTACCCACCCACCTGTTATTTTCTTAAATAGGATGTACCCACCTGTTAATTTCTTAATAGGATGTACCCACCTTGTTATTTTGTTAATAGGATGTACCCACCTGTTACGCTACATTAGTGGTTTGGGTTTACAGGTATCACCAATGTCTACCTATCACCTATATTACCCACTGTCATCAGGGGTTTAAATTACACCGTGGTTCCGCTGTAGACGGGGGGGTGATATACCTGTTGTTCTGTGGGGGGGGGGGGGTGATAGACCTGTTGTTCCCCTGTAGACGGGGGGGGTGATAGACCTGTAGTTCCCCTGTAGACGGGGGGGGGTGATAGACCTGTAATTCCCCTGTAGACGGGGGGGGTTATATACCTGTTGTTCCCCTGTAGACGGGGGGGGTGATATACCTGTTGTTCCCCTGTAGACGGGGGGGGGGGGGGGGGGGGCGGGTGATATACCTGTTGTTCCCCTGTAGAGGGGGGGGGTGATATACCTGTTGTTCGCCTGTAGACGGGGGGGTGATATACCTGTTGTTCCCCTATAGACGGTGTGATGGTGCAGATCACAGGAGAGACTATGGACGCTCTACGGCAAGCCCTGAGGGACATGAAGGACTTCAGTATCACCTGTGGCCTGGTCGACCAGGAGGACAGACAGGAACATGTTCACATACAGTGGATAGAAGATGACATCAACTTCAACAAGGGGTAAGGGGAGAGGTGGAGGGAGAGGCAGGGAGGAAGTGGAGGGAGAGGAAGTGGAGGGAGAGGCAGGGAGAAGGGAGGAAGTGGAGGGAGAGGCAAGGAGGGAGAGAAGGGAGGAAGTGGAGGGAGAGGCAGGGAGAAGGGAGGGAGGAAGTAGAGGGATGCTTCACAGTAGGTATGCTGCTTATATTGTGGACAGGTGTCTTTTATACTGATAACAAGTTCAAACAGGTGCCATTAATAGATGTAACGAGTGGAGGACAGAGGAGCCTCTTAAAGAAGAAGTTACAGGTCTGTGAGAGCCAGAAATCTTGCTTGTTTGTCCACCATAATTTGCAAATAAATTCATAAAAAATCCTACAATGTGATTTTCTGGATTTTTTTTCTAATTTCGTCTGTCATAGTTGAAGTGTACCTATGATGAAAATTACAGGCCTCTCATCTTTTTAAGTGGGAGAACTTGCACAATTGGTGGCTGACTAAATACTTTTTTGCCCCACTGTAAGCCATTTAGTAATAGCTTAATCTTGTCTTCTGATTGGGTGGGTGACAAGGTAATGTTGCAATATTTCTTCCAACGATCCAATCCTGTCTCTCAATCTACAGGAGTGGCTGGAGGTTAGGGATCGATTTGGACAATTTTTATTTATTTAAATACAGTACTCTCTGCCTTTCTTGTGTCCATCTATGACTGACAGTAAATGTTAACTATACCCCCCCCCCCCAACACAGAGTGATCAGTCCTATCGATGGGAAGTCTATGGAGTCCATCACTAGTGTGAAGATCTTCCAAGGGTCGGAGTTCAAGGCCAACGGGAAGGTCATCCGCTGGACAGAGGTATGTAACGTGTTGTCATCCTCCCTTCACCCTTCTCCCCAGAGGTTCAGCTCCTCTGAAGGGATGGGAGGCGAGGCTTCTCCCCAGAGGTTCAGCTCCTCTGAAGGGATGGGAGGCGAGGCTTCTCCCCAGAAGTTCAGCCCCTCTGAAGGGATGGTTCATTCCCCTTCATGGATTTAAAAGGAATGGATTGGTGTTGGAAATATTGATGTCTAATTTCCCCCTCTCGCTCTCTCTCTCCAGGTGTTCTACCTCCAGAGTGATGACCAGGCTCAGCCCAACGGTCTGAGTGACCCTGCTGATCACAGCCGTTTGACGGAGAACGTAGCGAGGGCGTTCTGTGTGGCGTTGTGCCCTCACCTGAAACTGTTGAAGGAGGATGGCATGGCCAAGCTGAGCCTACGCGTCACCCTCGACTCAGATCAGGTAGATGTTTTTTTTTAAATGTTTTATTATATTTTCATCAAAGGTACAATCCAGAGTCCCTTGTGACAGCAGAGCAAGGGGTAAATGCTATTGACACGATTTCTGCCAATCAGGGCAGCCAAAGCATCTGTTAATTGTCTTCTAAACCAGGGTAAGGAACAACAAGCTGTTTGTGATGACTTTGTTCCAGACTAGGTGACAGAGTAATGTAGCTGTGTTCTACAGTAACCTGTGTGTGTGTGTGTGTGCACGCGCGCCCAGGATAGATTGATTGGAAATTTTTCTTGTGCTTTTTCAATACATTTCTGTGTTCTATTCATGTGCTGTTCTAATAACCCATTTCTGTGTTCATGCAAGTGACTGAACGAATGAATCCTCACTTCAGTATCTGCAATTTGGCAGGACGCCCAGACCTTTTTTTGAGAATGAAAAATATCTAAGTTTCAAGGTCTCCCGCTTGGAGAGAAGAAGCCTCGTGTGGCATTGGTCTGTCAGATGAATGAAACAAACTTTAATCAATTATGAATTGATGAATAAGCTAAATCATGCAAATATGACTTGTCAGTATATAAGGGAACTAACGGGACCGTCCCGTTTGAGCTTCTGACAGACCTTCACTATGGTGCGCGCCGACAATTAAAAAAAAAAAAAAAGATTAATTTAAGATTGACTTCAAGTGGTAATTTCCACAACATTGTGTAGAATTTCCATGACAATAGATCAATAGATCGATCAATCATAACTACCTGTCTCTGTCCTGTTGCTAGGTGGGTTACCTGGCGGGCAGTAACGGCCAGCCTCTCCTCCCCCGTTACCTGAGCGACCTGGACAGTACCCTGATCCCTGTCATCCACAGCGGGGCATGTCAACTCAGTGAGGGCCCTGTCATCATGGAGCTGGTTTTCTACATCCTGGAGATTATCTCCTAGGAGACGGATGCAACGGACCCCCCGTCTCCTGGTTCTCCCTTTCTCTCTGCCACCACCTCTTTTTTTTCCCCCCAACCCATTCTGCCTCGCCTCCCATCCCTTCAGAGGGGCTGAAAACTGAGCAGGGCAGCTAGCTAATGTTACTGTCCCTTCACCAGACGGTCAGCTAGCTCTGCTGGTTAGCTACCAGCTAGCTAATGTTGCTATCCCTTCACCAGACGGACAGCTAGCTCTGCTGGTTGGCTACCAGCTAGCTAATGTTGCTATCCCTTCACCAGACGGACAGCTAGCTCTGCTGGTTAGCTACCAGCTAGCTAATGTTACTGTCCCTTCACCAGACGGACAGCTAGCTCTGCTGGTTAGCTACCAGCTAGCTAATGTTGCTATCCCTTCACCAGACGGACAGCTAGCTCTGCTGGTTGGCTACCAGCTAGCTAATGTTGCTATCCCTTCACCAGACGGACAGCTAGCTCTGCTGGTTAGCTACCAGCTAGCTAATGTTGCTATCCCTTCACCAGACGGACAGCTAGCTCTGCTGGTTAGAGACCAGCTAGCTAATGTTGCTATCCCTTCACCAGACGGACAGCTAGCTCTGCTGGTTGGCTACCAGCTAGCTAATGTTGCTATCCATTCACCAGATGCACAGCTAGCTCTGCTGGTTAGCTACCAGCTAGCTAATGTTGCTATCCCTTCACCAGACGGACAGTTAGCTCTGCTGCTTAGCTACCAGCTAGCTAGCGTCCCTCTATTCCACCTATGCACCATCTCTTCTCTGTCCTTGGACCAGATCACATGATCCAGGAAGTCTGAGTAGCATTCCAGTTCCACTGTGGTAGCTAGAGGACAAAGCAGAAGCACTGCACTCTGGGAAATGTATTCTCTGAAGGCCTTGTTGTAGCATGGGGTGCTCTGAGGACCTGATGGAGAGGTGTCCAGAGCTCTGCCTGATGAAACGGCGCTTCGATCTCCGCTGACAGGGACTTCACGCGGTCCGGTGAGCTAGGAAGATTAAAGAAACTCAGATAAGTGGAGAAGGAGGAAGCCATCCTCCTGTTGATGCGGTTTCATTTGCACCCCGGTGCTCAGTGTCAGTGCCTGCAGGCACAACTCTTCACAGAGGAAGGAAGGGTTTAAGGAATGATTGAAGGAAGGATGCAAGAAAAGGAAGGACTCTCCTCGGGTCTTAAGTCTGGCCTCTTTTAGCTTTATCCAATGATCACCAGATTCTTTATTTCCTGACGCGGACCGACTACAGTTTGTTTGCTCTAGTTGTGTTGTTGGAATGTTTTCTAGGCAGCACAATTGTAGTTGTCTCACTAGATCCTCCTGTAGCAGAGATGCAGCACAGCATCCTACTCCCTTATTTAGGGCACAACTTGACCCCATAGGCCTTTGGTGAAAAGTCGTGAGCTATATAAGGGATAGGGGTCCATAGATTTGGGATGCAGCCCAGCCCAGGACTGCCCTCTGCTGTGTGAATAAGGACCTAAACAGATTTGTAAGAATAATGTAGTTCTGTTCTTGAGGATGAGAAACTGTAAGGTCTTATTTTTGTCGATTTAAATTTGGCAGAACAAGCCCCCCCCCAATAGACATGCGGACATTTCGTAAAGATAGTGACGGTAAATCGGAAGTTGTGTGTAAACAAAGATCAATATATTATTAAGTACTTGAGACATGACCATTGTGGTTTTGTTGGTAAAAAACAATATCCCTACGATATGAACGAGCAGCGCTACGATAGATCGATAGACAAGTCTCATCTGTAAACTCAAGACAATCACGCATGAATATCTGCAGGAGATGCATTGACAAACATCATTTGAGGTATACGTTTGTATACCACATGTATTAAAGAGAGTCATTTTATTGTCACGATAAAATAAATGTGGTTGGCAGGACAGTATTGAGGAAGTAGTATAATGAGGACAATGAATAAACAAACTGCTATGGACAAATTACATTAAAATGGTTATTGTTGGAGGGTTTCATAACTCCTGGGTCGTGTTCATTTAGGCACCAAACGGAAGAAAACAGACTGTGACAGGAAGGGACTAACTGAACTACCTGTCCAATGAGGAACACTTGTTTTCATTTTCCACTGCAAAACGTTTTGCGATAATTTAATACGGCGTTGGAGTTGTCCAATAAGAAACAGTCTTTTTTTTTTTTTTTGGTGTCTTTTGCAAAAATATTTTCTGTAACATCCCCTAATGAACAGCACCCAGTTTTCTGGAGAGGGGGACGATCATTGTCATTGTGTGTGTCAGTGCAACTTCAATAGGAAATATTTTAAAGATTATTTTGGTCCCAAGATTTTCCATGGATGTATTGGAACCAAACGAAACGGCGCGGGACCTACCTAAAATGGTCCAATAGAAACTCTCTTGTTATGACCAATCATTTCCCGTTTGCTTACGGTGTACACTAGTGAACACACCCTTTTGACTCCCCTCCCTCCCTTGGCATTACTTCAGGTGTGCATTACCCGAAGGTGTAATTGTTTTTCTTGATGGTAGCATTTTGTTATTGAATTAAACAGACTTCTACCAGAACTCGTACTGCATGTATACAGAAACCAACTAAACAAGCTCGCAATGGTGACGAGAGCAATCCAACTTCTCTGCAGACAATATTCTGCCGTCGTGTGGATTGAGTCCAACACAAAAACAGCCATTGAATCAGCCTTGAACATGGCTGG
Organism: Oncorhynchus mykiss; assembly: GCF_013265735.2. Taxonomy (NCBI): domain Eukaryota; kingdom Metazoa; phylum Chordata; class Actinopteri; order Salmoniformes; family Salmonidae; genus Oncorhynchus; species Oncorhynchus mykiss. The sequence goes on along the minus strand of NC_048572.1, from coordinate 88,923,895 downwards.
ATTTTCAGAAAATCCTGGTTTTCTTCTTAATTTTAACATTTTGATATCATCAATCAACAAATAAATACATCTGTATGAAAAGCCAAAAACCCTGTACATCTTACTGTTCACTACAAATGTCTAAACCAGTCTATCAAACTGTAGTATAATAAAAATGTATATAAAAGTTAAAAGCATCTTTCCTTTTTTTCCCCCTCCCAAATACACATTCAGGGATGTCACACTAGAACCTATAAGCTGTACACTGAAGCCTCTTTAGAATAAACATTAGAACCAAGTGGAGCGGAGGGGGGGGACATATTGGAGCGGAGGGGGGGGGGGGGGGGACATATTGGAGCGGAGGGGGGGGGGGGGACATATTGGAGCGGAGGGGGGGGACATATTGGAGCGGAGGGGGGGACATATTGGAGCGGAGGGGGGGACATATTGGAGCGGAGGGGGGGACATATTGGAGCGGGGGGGGGGGGGGGACATATTGGAGCGGAGGGGGGGGGACATATTGGAGCGGGGGGGACATATTGGAGCGGAGGGGGGGGGACATATTGGAGAGGGGGGGGGACATATTGGAGCGGAGGGGGGGGGGCATATTGGAGCGGAAGGGGGGGGGGGCATATTGGAGCGGAAGGGGGGGGGGGGCATATTGGAGCGGAGGGGGGGAGGGCATATTGGAGCGGAGGGGGGGAGGGCATATTGGAGCAGAAGGGGGGGCATATTGGAGCGGAAGGGGGGCATATTGGAGCGGAAGGGGGGCGGCATATTGGAGCGGAAGGGGGGCGGCATATTGGAGCGGAAGGGGGGGGCATATTGGAGCGGAAGGGGGGGGGGCATATTGGAGCGGAAGGGGGGGGGCATATTGGAGCGGAGGGGGGGAGGGCATATTGGAGCGGAGGGGGGGGGCATATTGGAGCGGAGGGGGGGGAGGGCATATTGGAGCGGAGGGGGGGAGGGCATATTGGAGCGGAGGGGGGGAGGGCATATTGGAGCGGAGGGGGGGAGGGCATATTGGAGGGGGGGGAATATTGGAGGGGGGGAACATATTGGAGCGGAGGGGGGGACATATTGGAGCGGAGGGGGGGACATATTGGAGCGGAGGGGGGGACATATTGGAGCGGAGGGGGGGACATATTGGAGCGGAGGGGGGGAACATATTGGAGCGGAGGGGGGGGACATATTGGAGCGGAGGGGGGGGACATATTGGAGCGGGGGGGGGAACATATTGGAGCGGAGGGGGGGGGACATTGGAGCGGAGGGGGGGGGAATATTGGAGCGGAGGGGGGGAACATATTGGAGGGGGGGAACATATTGGAGCGGAGGGGGGAACATTGGAGAGGAGGGGGGAACATATTGGAGAGGAGGGGGGAACATATTGGAGCGGAGGGGGGAACATATTGGAGAGGAGGGGGGAACATATTGGAGCGGAGGGGGGAACATATTGGAGCGGAGGGGGGAACATATTGGAGCGGAGGGGGGAACATATTGGAGAGGAGGGGGGAACATATTGGAGCGGAGGGGGGAACATATTGGAGCGGAGGGGGGAACATTGGAGCGGAGGGGGGGGGGCATATTGGAGCGGAGGGGGGAACATTTCAGAGAAGAGGGGGGGAACATATTGGAGGGGGGGAACATATTGGAGCGGGGGGGGACATATTGGAGCGGAGGGGGGAACATATTGGAGCGGAGGGGGGAAACATTGGAGCGGAGGGGGGAACATATTGGAGGGGGGGAACATATTGGAGCAGAGGTGCGAAAGTTTGCGTTTTGATGAGAAACATTCAATTAAAAAGGATATTTTGGGGAGATGTGACTGCATTGATTATAAGTAATCAGTTGACAATATGATGATAGTAGCGATGTACTCAATGTCCTTAGATGTTCTCTGTATATCGAGGTACAGTGCATTCGGAAAGAATTCAGACTTTTTCCACATTTTGTTTTATGTTACAGCCTTATTCTAGAATGGATTCAATAAAACATTTCCCTCATCCATCTACACACAATACCCCATAATGACATCACAATACCCCATAATGACATCACAATACCCCATAATGACATCACAATACCCCATAATGACATCACAATACCCCATTATGACATCACAATACCCCATAATGACATCACAATATCCCATAAGGACAAAGTGAAAACAGGTCTTTTAGAATTTTTTGCAAATGTATTAAAATGTTTTAAAAAACAGACTCCTTCTTTACACAAGTATTCAGACCTGTTGCAATGAGACTCGAAATTGAGCTCAGGTGCATCCTGTTTCCATTGATCATCCTTGAGATGTTTCTAGAACTTGATTGGAGTCCACCTGTGGTAAATTCAATTGATTGGACATGATTTGGAAAGGCACACACCTGTCTATTTAAGGTCCCACAGTTGACAGTGCATGTCAGACAGAAAACCAAGCCATGAGGTTGAAGGAATTGTCCGTAGAGCTCTGGGATATTGGATTGTGTCGAGGCACAGATCTGGGGGAAGGGTACCAAAAAATGTCTGCAGCATTGAAGGTCCCCAAGAACACAGTGGGCTGCATCAGGATGAGCCTGCAGGAAGGGTACCACATGAGGGAGGAGGATGTCTTCCCTGTAACGCACAGCGTAGAAGTTGCCTGCAATGACAAGCTCAGTCGGATGATGCTGTGACACACCGCCCCAGACCATGACGGACCCTCCACCTCCAAATCGATCCCGCTTCAGAGTACAGGCCTCAGTATAACGCTCATTCCTTCGACAATGAGCGCAAATCCGACCATCACCCCTGAACTGCACTTTTTTTCCCAGTCCTGTCTGGTCCAGCGATGGCGGGGGGTTTGTGCCCATAGGCGACATTGATGCTGGTGATGTCTGATAAATACCTGCCTTACAACAGGCCTACAAGCCTTCAGTCCAGCCTCTCTCAGCCTATTGTGGACAGTCTGAGCACTGATGGAGGGATTGTGTGTTCCTGGTGTAACTCGGGCAGTTGTTGTTGCCATCCTGTACCTGTCCCGCAGGTGTGATGTTCGGATGTAACGATCCTGTGCAGGTGTTGTTACACGTGGTCTGCCACTACGAGGATGATCAGCTGTCCATCCTGTCTCCCTGTAGCGCTGTCTTAGGCGTCTCACAGTACGGACATTGCAATTTATTGCCGTGGCCACATCTGCAGTCCTCATGCCTCCTTGCAGCATACCTAAGGCACATTCACGCAGATGAGCAGGGACCCTGGGCATCTTTCTTTTGGTGTTTTTCAGAGTCAGTAGAAAGGCCTCTTTAGTGTCCTAAGTTTTCATAACTGTGACCTTAATTGCCTTCCGTCTGTAAGCTGTTAAGTGTCTTAATGACCGTTCCATAGGTGCATGTTCATTAATTGTTTATGATTCATTGAACACGCCTGGAGAAACTGTGTTTAAACACTTTACAATTTTACAAGAACTGTGAAGTTAATTCGTAAAAATCCATTTATCTTTTGAAAGGCAGGGTCCTGAAAAAGGGACGTTTCTTTTTCTGCTGTTTATGAAAGTACACAGCACCAGTCACAAGGTTGGACAAACTTCATTCAAGGGTTTTTCTTGATTTTTACTATTTTCTACATTGTAGAATAATAATGACAAATGTAATCATGTAGTAACCAAAGAAGTGTTAAACAAATATATTTTATATTTAGCCAGCCTTGATGACAGCTTTGCACACCCTTGGCATTCTCTCAACCAGCTTCATGAGGAATGCTTTTTGATTGCGGAGGCCAGGTCATCTGATGCAGCACTCCATCACTCTCCTTCTTGGTCAAATAGCACTTACACAGCCTGGAGGTGTGTATTGGGTCATTGTCCTGTGGAAAAACAAATTATAATCCCACTAAGCGCAAACCACATGGGATGGTGTATCACTGCAGAATGCTGTGGTAACCATGCTGGTTAAGTGTGCCTTGAATTCTAAATAAAATCACTGACAGTGTCACCCGTGTAACCGATGTGAAATGGCTAGCTAGTTAGCGGTGGTGCGCGCTAATAGCGTTTCAAGTTGTGACGTCAATCGCTCTGAGACCTTGAAGTAGTTGTTCCCCCTTTGCTCTGCAAGGGTCGCGGCTTTTGTGGAGCGATGGGTAACGATGCTTCGAGGATGGCTGTTGTCTATGTGTGCAGAGGGTCCCTGGTTCGAAAGTTAGACTGTAACACCAGCAAAGCACCCATCACCTCCATGAAAATGACCACATCTAAGTGTGCTCACTTGTCAGAATATTGTTGTTCAATGTCATATTCTTCCTGGGTGTGTATATTAGCAGATTTGATTCAGATTTCATGTTGCTAAAAATGGAGCCAGTTCCACAGTTCCACAGCCCTAACCAGAATAATTGCAAACCAACCCAGAAAGAGATCTGGGAAAGCCTGAGGATCAACGACATGAGCTGGCAGGCTTGTGGTGAGTTGGTTGCTAGTCAGGTCATGTGAGCTCTTTTACCTGGCTGAGTTCCAGCTGTTGGATACAACCGACATCATTTAATTTGAGCTCAAGGAACACCAAAAGAGAGAGTTGAAGATTTTGTGATTAAACAATATTTTATACACATTGTCTTTTTTTGGTCTGCAGAAAATTTGTAAGAAGTTGCTCAGTGGTGAGTCTTGAACAGGGCGATTTGATCAACCAATCGTGGTCCGTTATGGTGTGCATACCGGATACTTCCTCTATGGCGAGACTATTTAAACCACTGCCCGCGAAAAAATACACGAAGGATCGTCTTTCTGACGCCTTCTGAGAGGGTCTGCTGGTTTCATTTAATGTTATTCTGCCCAGGTCATCAACACAGCGTTTGATACTAGTTTATTCTGCTCACAGTTCGCGGGGACTGTCCTGTCGTTTTGGAAGAACTATCCGCGTAAGTATCCCGCTGTTATGATCTCTGAGTTATACGGGTTTGTTTTTAGGTCATGACTGTCGTGACATGCGTAAATCCAGAAATATGAATTATCAATAAAGGAAGCTATAGGTTTATACATGAATACATCGTTCAAGTATACACAGAGTTAGTATAAAGAAGACAGTTCTTTATCGAGCACCTTTTCATCGCAGCTGATCTGTCTCAAATGTTATCGCGCCATTTTCTAGGTCTATCAGGTGGCTGATATCCTGTTTTCTTCTCACGGTGACTGACAACTTCATGGACATTTAGATTTTGGTATCCTAAAACATATGATACGATTTTGAATCAGGTAAGACATGTATTAATGTTGATTCATGTAAACCATAGTTAAATCAAATGTTCAAGGAAAAATGTTCCGGACTGCAACCTACCTTTTTTTTTTATAAAGGTCGTTTTCTCAAATAATTTTGAGCTGTAGTTCGAATCAGAGTTCGACTCTTTGCTACATTATAGTGTGCACACCAGTCCAAATGAACCGAATAGTCCGAACTAAGGGGGTCGACGCACCAGAGTTCAGAAAACCGCACCAAACCAATATGAGAGTCAGAGTCAAGAAGGAAACCACTTTCATGAATCATAATATTTTTTTATTTAACATTTTATTTAACTAGGCAAGTCAGTTAAGAATAAATTCATATTTACAATGACGGCCTACACCGGCCAAACCCGGACGATGCTGGGCCAATTGTGCGCCGCACCATGGGACTCCAAATCACTGCCGGTTGTGATACAGCCTAGATTAGGGCGGGAAAGTACATTGCATGGAGGGTGCTATCAAAAACTCGAAATAATTAAGAGAATAAATCAGTCTCAATAATTCGAGAATAAAGTAGAAATATTCAGAATACATTTTTTTATAAAATTGAAAATAAAGTAGAAATAATATTTAGAGAATAAAGTCATTTTGGAGGGAGAAGGCTACAGCAGGATATTTTTCTCAGCCACAATCACATGACTACTGGGATCAGCATGGTACTGAATACATATTAGGAACTCATTCCATAACTGACTAGGGGAGGGTTTAGGAGGAGTGGTGATACTTGACTAGGGGAGGGTTTAGGAGGAGTGGTGATACTTGACTAGGGGAGGCTTTAGGAGGAGTGGTGATACTTGACTTGTGCAGGGTTGACACTTGACTAGTTAAGGAGTAAGGTCTGAGGAGGAATGATGTTCTTGAAATTAAATTTACACTTTATTATTTAAATAAGTTTAATTTAGACTTGTCTCAATATAATACAACTTTATTCTCAACATTCTGAGAATTTGAAGTGTTATTCATGCATTTAAAAAATATATATTTGTAAAAATCAAAAATCAACTTTGGGTACAAAAACAGTCCTACTCTGCTTCTTTCTCAATTTTCAGACAGAAATGGGGTGTGGCATAAGTGGTTCATCCATGTGTTTTTTCTGGTCATGCGCGCAGCAACCAATGTTGCTAGTTTGTTAGCTAAGCTAGCCACTGTAGCTAGTTTGTTAGCTAAGCTAGCCACTGTAGCTAGTTTGTTAGCTAAGCTAGCCACTGTAGCTAGTTTGTTAGCTAAGCTAGCCACTGTAGCTAGTTTGTTAGCTAAGCTAGCCACTGTAGCTAGCCAGTAACTCCTCCAGCACAGGATGTTGGTGGCACCTTAATTTGGGAGGACAGGCTCGTGGTATTGGCTGGAGCGGAATAGGTGGAATAGTATCAAACACATGGTTTCCTATTTGTTTGATGCCGTTCCATTCGCTCCTTTCCAGCCATTATTATGAGCCGTCCTCCCCTCAGCAGCCTCCACTGCCCTCCAGTACGTGTTGACGTAATTTTACAGGATTTGGTTTTTGGACGGAAGCTGTAGAGATCGGTAAGAAATGGCACTTCTGTAGCTAAATATCTTATTCAGCCATTTTGTTTTTAAACATTAAATGACCTGGTATGATGGGGTATTGATCAATTATACAGTTTAAAGCTGTTGTTTTTGCCCAAAGTCAACCTTTTTAAGTACATCATTCTTTTTTTCTTCTCTCTTCGCTTAGCCCTAATACTCTTCTGAAGTTGATTTACCGTTCTCCTAGCAGCAGGATATTATGCTGGCGGCACGATTGCAGATTTCTTCCCTTCAAAGTAAGAGTCCCGCTGCATAGACATGCTAAACTTTGGGAAATAAATTATCATTTGACGTATTTTATTGGTAATATTGTATTTATTGAACAGCCAGTTAACCCACTGTTCCTAGACCAGTTAACCCACTGTTCCTAGACCAGTTAACCCACTGTTCCTAGACCAGTTAACCCACTGTCCCTAGACCAGTTAACCCACTGTCCCTAGACCAGTTAACCCACTGTCCCTAGACCAGTTAACCCACTGTCCCTAGACCAGTTAACCCACTGTTCCTAGACCAGTTAACCCACTGTTCCTAGACCAGTTAACCCACTGTCCCTAGACCAGTTAACCCACTGTCCCTAGACCAGTTAACCCACTGTCCCTAGACCAGTTAACCCACTGTCCCTAGACCAGTTAACCCACTGTCCCTAGACCAGTTAACCCACTTTCCCTAGACCAGTTAACCCACTGTTCCTAGACCAGTTAACCCACTGTCCCTAGACCAGTTAACCCACTGTCCCTAGACCAGTTAACCCACTGTCCCTAGACCAGTTAACCCACTGTCCCTAGACCAGTTAACCCACTGTTCCTAGACCAGTTAACCCACTGTTCCTAGACCAGTTAACCCACTGTCCCTAGACCAGTTAACCCACTGTCCCTAGACCAGTTAACCCACTGTCCCTAGACCAGTTAACCCACTGTCCCTAGACCAGTTAACCCACTGTCCCTAGACCAGTTAACCCACTGTCCCTAGACCAGTTAACCCACTGTCCCTAGACCAGTTAACCCACTGTCCCTAGACCAGTTAACCCACTGTCCCTAGACCAGTTAACCCACTCTTCCTAGACCAGTTAACCCACTGTTCCTAGACCAGTTAACCCACTGTTCCTAGACCAGTTAACCCACTGTTCCTAGACCAGTTAACCCACTGTCCCTAGACCAGTTAACCCACTGTCCCTAGACCAGTTAACCCACTGTCCCTAGACCAGTTAACCCACTGTCCCTAGACCAGTTAACCCACTGTCCCTAGACCAGTTAACCCACTGTCCCTAGACCAGTTAACCCACTGTCCCTAGACCAGTTAACCCACTGTCCCTAGACCAGTTAACCCACTGTCCCTAGACCAGTTAACCCACTGTTCCTAGACCAGTTAACCCACTGTTCCTAGACCAGTTAACCCACTGTCCCTAGACCAGTTAACCCACTGTCCCTAGACCAGTTAACCCACTGTCCCTAGACCAGTTAACCCACTGTCCCTAGACCAGTTAACCCACTGTCCCTAGACCAGTTAACCCACTGTCCCTAGACCAGTTAACCCACTGTCCCTAGACCAGTTAACCCACTGTTCCTAGACCAGTTAACCCACTGTTCCTAGACCAGTTAACCCACTGTTTCTAGGCCAGTTAACCCACTGCTTCTAGACCAGTTAACCCACTGTTCCTAGACCAGGTTAACCCCACTGTTCCTAGACCAGTTAACCCACTGTTCCTAGACCAGTTAACCCCACTGTTCCTAGACCAGTTAACCCACTGTTCCTAGACCAGTTAACCCCACTGTTCCTAGACCAGTTAACCCCACTGTTCCTAGACCAGTTAACCCACTGTTCCTAGACCAGTTAACCCACTGTTCCTAGACCAGGTTAACCCCACTGTTCCTAGACCAGTTAACCCACTGTTCCTAGACCAGTTAACCCACTGTTCCTAGACCAGTTAACCCACTGTTCCTAGACCAGTTAACCCCACTGTTCCTAGGCCGTCATTGAAAATAAGAATTTGTTCTTAACTGACTTACCGAGTTAAATAAAGAAATAAACATGTATACCAGCATTTCTTTAAAACAATGTACACAAATACTGGTCTGTTGAAAGCTGTTGTGTAGGTTCTCTCTCCAACCCTGTTCCTGGAGCGCTCCCGCCCTGTAGGTTCTCTCCAACCCTGTTCCTGGGGCGCTCCCGCCCTGTAGGTTCTCTCTCCAACCCTGTTCCTGGAGCGCTACCGTCCTGTAGGTTCTCTCTCCAACCCTGTTCCTGGAGCGCTACCGTCCTGTAGGTTCTCTCTCCAACCCTGTTCCTGGAGCGCTACCGTCCTGTAGGTTCTCTCTCCAACCCTGTTCCTGGAGAGCTACCGTCCTGTAGGTTCTCTCTCCAACCCTGTTCCTGGAGCGCTACCGTCCTGTAGGTTCTCTCTCCAACCCTGTTCCTGGAGAGCTCCCGTCCTGTAGGTTCTCTCTCCAACCCTGTTCCTGGAGAGCTACCGTCCTGTAGGTTCTCTCCAACCCTGTTCCTAGAGCGCTACCGCCCTGTAGGTTCTCTCCAACCCTGTTCCTAGAGCGCTCCCGCCCTGTAGGTTCTCTCCAACCCTGTTCCTAGAGCGCTCCCGCCCTGTAGGTTCTCTCCAACCCTGTTCCTAGAGCGCTACCGCCCTGTAGGTTCTCTCCAACCCTGTTCCTAGAGCGCTACCGCCCTGTAGGTTCTCTCCAACCCTGTTCCTAGAGCGCTCCCGCCCTGTAGGTTCTCTCCAACCCTGTTCCTAGAGCGCTCCCGCCCTGTAGGTTCTCTCCAACCCTGTTCCTGGAGCGCTCCCGCCCTGTAGGTTCTCTCCAACCCTGTTCCTGGAGCACTCCCGCCCTGTAGGTTCTCTCCAACCCTGTTCCTAGAGCGCTCCCGCCCTGTAGGTTCTCTCCAACCCTGTTCCTAGAGCGCTCCCGCCCTGTAGGTTCTCTCCAACCCTGTTCCTGGAGCACTCCCGCCCTGTAGGTTCTTTCCAACCCTGTTCCTAGAGCGCTCCCGCCCTGTAGGTTCTCTCCAACCCTGTTCCTGGAGCGCTCCCGCCCTGTAGGTTCTCTCCAACCCTGTTCCTAGAGCGCTCCCGCCCTGTAGGTTCTCTCCAACCCTGTTCCTAGAGCGCTCCCGCCCTGTAGGTTCTCTCCAACCCTGTTCCTAGAGCGCTCCCGCCCTGTAGGTTCTCTCCAACCCTGTTCCTAGAGCGCTCCCGCCCTGTAGGTTCTCTCCAACCCTGTTCCTAGAGCGCTCCCGCCCTGTAGGTTCTCTCCAACCCTGTTCCTAGAGCGCTCCCGCCCTGTAGGTTCTCTCCAAACCTGTTCCTAGAGCGCTCCCGCCCTGGAGGTTCTCTCCAACCCTGTTCCTAGAGCGCTCCCGCCCTGGAGGTTCTCTCCAACCCTGTTCCTAGAGCGCTCCCGCGCTGTAGGTTCTCTCCAACCCTGTTCCTAGAGCGCTCCCATCCTGTAGGTCTTTGCTCCAACCCTGTTCCTAGAGCGCTCCCATCCTGTAGGTTTTTGCTCCAACCCTGTTCCTGGAGAGCTACCACCCTGTAGGTTCTCTCTCCAACCCTGTTCCTGGAGAGCTACCACCCTGTAGGTTTTCGCTCCAACCCTGTTCCTGGAGAGCTACCACCATGTAGGTTTTCGCTCCAACCCTAATCTAACGTACCTGATTCTAATAATTAGCTGGTTGATAAGCTGAATCAGGCTAGTTTGCACCTGGGGATTGAGTGAACATACAGGACGGGAGCGCTTCAGGAACAGGGTTGGAGAGAACCTACAGGACGGTAGCGCTCCAGGAACAGGGTTGGAGAGAGAACCTACAGGACGGTAGCGCTCCAGGAACAGGGTTGGAGAGAGAACCTACAGGACGGGAGCGCTCCAGGAACAGGGTTGGAGAGAGAACCTACAGGACGGTAGCGCTCCAGGAACAGGGTTGGAGAGAGAACCTACAGGACGGTAGCGCTCCAGGAACAGGGTTGGAGAGAGAACCTACAGGACGGGAGCGCTCCAGGAACAGGGTTGGAGAGAGAACCTACAGGACGGTAGCGCTCCAGGAACAGGGTTGGAGAGAGAACCTACAGGACGGTAGCGCTCCAGGAACAGGGTTGGAGAGAGAACCTACAGGACGGTAGCGCTCCAGGAACAGGGTTGGAGAGAGAACCTACAGGACGGTAGCGCTCCAGGAACAGGGTTGGAGAGAGAACCTACAGGACGGTAGCGCTCCAGGAACAGGGTTGGAGAGAGAACCTACAGGACGGTAGCGCTCCAGGAACAGGGTTGGAGAGAGAACCTACAGGACGGTAGCGCTCCAGGAACAGGGTTGGAGAGAGAACCTACAGGACGGTAGCGCTCCAGGAACAGGGTTGGAGAGAGAACCTACAGGACGGTAGCGCTCCAGGAACAGGGTTGGAGAGAGAACCTACAGGGCGGGAGCGCTCCAGGAACAGGGTTGGAGAGAGAACCTACAGGACGGTAGCGCTCCAGGAACAGGGTTGGAGAGAGAACCTACAGGACGGTAGCGCTCCAGGAACAGGGTTGGAGAGAGAACCTACAGGACGGTAGCGCTCCAGGAACAGGGTTGGAGAGAGAACCTACAGGACGGTAGCGCTCCAGGAACAGGGTTGGAGAGAGAACCTACAGGACGGTAGCGCTCCAGGAACAGGGTTGGAGAGAGAACCTACAGGACGGTAGCGCTCCAGGAACAGGGTTGGAGAGAGAACCTACAGGACGGTAGCGCTCCAGGAACAGGGTTGGAGAGAGAACCTACAGGACGGTAGCGCTCCAGGAACAGGGTTGGAGAGAGAACCTACAGGACGGTAGCGCTCCAGGAACAGGGTTGGAGCGCCCTGGTGTACATTTAAAGAAATACACTATAACAAATGTATGTTATTGGAATGACTTAATAGAATCTGCAAAACTTTAAAAGTTTCTCTATTGTGCTGGGCAACAGGTTGAATACAGAGGACTGGTGACTCACTCCATTCACTGCAATACATAGTATATGAGATACTTATTGGCTTGTAGAGAAAAAACGTATACTTCCGGTCTTATGAACTAGGGTGGAAAATACAGGGCTATTAAACAAATACGGATAGTTTTTGGAGGGGGACTGTGGTACATATCCAGCAACACAGCTTTAAATGAAAGGCAAAAGGCAAACTTTCAAATATATATATTTTTCTAAATGACCATCTAATTTATTTACAAGTTAAATGTCATGAATATTAACCAGGTTATTGGGACACAGTATAATCAGTCTTTAACGAACAGCGATGGAGAAAATGATTTACAAGTTGTAGGCCGATATGTGCTGCTTGTCTATCAAGGTTAGCAGTAAAAGCATAGGACTATCACCTAGTTGTCAAAAAGTTTATTTACAAACTAGATTATCAAGGTCAGCAGAGGCAAGGCTATCAGCGCGCAGAGGCAAGGCTATCAGCGCGCAGAGGCAAGGCTATCAGCGCGCAGAGGCAAGGCTATCAGCGCGCAGAGGCAAGGCTATCAGCGCGCAGAGGCAAGGCTATCAGCGCGCAGAGGTGTTGCTTTTCTGTCAAGGTTAGAGTATACTGTAAAGTCTTATTACCTAGTTTTCTAAACCAATAACGACAAGATTGAAATATAATACAGAGACGTGATGATTATCAAGGTCAGCAACGGTATTTTCTGTCGTTTTTTTAAATGTTATTTTCTCTAACTCGTATGAAACGCTTCAGTGTAAAACCTACCGTAACGCTTCAGTGTAAAACGTACCGTAACGCACCGTGTGCAGGGTATGAGGTAATAACATGGCTATATATACAGGGTACCAGTACTGAGTCGATGTGCAGGGTACGAGGTAATAACATGGCTATATATACAGGGTACCAGTACTGAGTCGATGTACAGGGTATGAGGTAATAACATGGCTATATATACAGGGTACCAGTACTGAGTCGATGTACGGGGTATGAGGTAATAACATGGCTATATATACAGGGTACCAGTACTGAGTCGATGTGCAGGGTATGAGGTAATAACATGGCTATATGTACAGGGTATGAGGTAATAACATGGCTATATATACAGGGTATGAGGTAATAACATGGCTATATATACAGGGTATGAGGTAATAACATGGCTATATATACAGGGTATGAGGTAATAACATGGCTATATATACAGGGTATGAGGTAATAACATGGCTACATATACAGGGTACCAGTACTGAGTCGATGTGCAGGGGTACGAGGTAATAACATGGCTATATATACAGGGTACCAGTACTGAGTCGATGTGCAGGGGTACGAGGTAATAACATGGCTATATATACAGGGTACCAGTACTGAGTCGATGTGCAGGGTACGAGGTAATAACATGGCTACATATACAGGGTACCAGTACTGAGTCGATGTGCAGGGGTATGAGGTAATAACATGGCTATATATACAGGGTACCAGTACTGAGTCGATGTGCAGGGTATGAGGTAATAACATGGCTATATATACAGGGTACCAGTACTGAGTCGATGTGCAGGGTATGAGGTAATAACATGGCTACATATACAGGGTACCAGTACTGAGTCGATGTGCAGGGGTATGAGGTAATAACATGGCTATATATACAGGGTACCAGTACTGAGTCGATGTGCAGGGTATGAGGTAATAACATGGCTATATATACAGGGTACCAGTACTGAGTCGATGTGCAGGGTATGAGGTAATAACATGGCTACATATACAGGGTACCAGTACTGAGTCGATGTGCAGGGTACCAGGTAATAACATGGCTATATATACAGGCTACCAGTACTGAGTCGATGTGCAGGGTATGAGGTAATAACATGGCAATATATACAGGGTACCAGTACTGAGTCGATGTGCAGGGTACGAGGTAATAACATGGCTATATATACAGGGTACCAGTACTGAGTCGATGTGCAGGGTACGAGGTAATAACATGGCTATATATACAGGGTACCAGTACTGAGTCGATGTGCAGGGTACGAGGTAATAACATGGCTATATATACAGGGTACCAGTACTGAGTCGATGTGCAGGGTATGAGGTAATAACATGGCTACATATACAGGGTACCAGTACTGAGTCGATGTGCAGGGTACCAGGTAATAACATGGCTATATATACAGGCTACCAGTACTGAGTCGATGTGCAGGGTATGAGGTAATAACATGGCAATATATACAGGGTACCAGTACTGAGTCGATGTGCAGGGTACGAGGTAATAACATGGCTACATATACAGGGTACCAGGTAATAACATGGCTAAAAATACAGGGTACCAGGTAATAACATGGCAATATATACAGGGTACCAGTACTGAGTCGATGTGCAGGGTACGAGGTAATAACATGGCTACATATACAGGGTACCAGGTAATAACATGGCTATATATACAGGGTACCAGTACTGAGTCGATGTGCAGGAGTGCGAGGTAATTGAGGTAGAAATGTGAATGTATGTATGGATAAAGTGACAAGACAACAGGATAATAAAAATTGTAGTTTTCATAATTGGTCCTAAATATTTTTTAAATCTCATAAATAACTTATGGCCTTTTATTGCTGGCACAATATAATTTTAATCACTGTCCAATTTTATCTTATTATTCAACTAATTATTACAATGTGTTGAAATGCAAGCTTTTATTTTGAAGGTTTCCTCATTACCATACGGAAGTGGCATCTTTGATTGTGCTGCTGGCAGAATTGAACTGTGCTGTTGCCTGAACATAAAACCATGGGAGATCTAGGGCAGAAACAACAGAAACTGGACCCATTTTTGAAGGTATTTTGAAAGGAGTTCTACCAAACCAGCGTTCTACAACTTGAGTCCCCCCCAGAACCTACAAAATGTGATGGTGTTTTTTCTAAATTACAGAAGATTACTAGTCCAAGTAACACTTCAAACAACCAACAACAAACTCCTGACCAATCTCCAGGAGCTGATGCCAAGGTGACACACACACACTCTGTCATGTTACTTAGTTTTCTTAGTCTTAATCTTAGTTTTATTTTATTAGTGTGACTTGCTTCAGCAGTTACACTTTAAATATTGTACAACTTATTTCTGACTCTTCTTTGGAAAGCAATTTTTTTTTGTATACTGTGTCGTGGAAATCCTTACACAGTCAATCTTTAAATAAACCATTGTTTATTGTCAGCGTGCTAGTACACATGTCGATCAGGAGCTCTGCCTCATAAGGCCCAGCAGTTGTCTTATACACGGCTATACACAGACAAGTTTTATATTTGCATGATTTAGCATAATTAATGAATCATTACCGTTTTGTTCTATTCGTGTGACGGACCAAGGCCGGTTCGTAACACGTGACACCTTACGAGGCTCCTCCTCTCTAAGCTGAAACCTTGAAACTGAGATATCTTTTGTTTGTTCTCCAAACAAAATCTGGTTGTACTGCCAAACTGCAGCTACTGATAGTGAGGATTTGTACAGTCAGCCACTTGCATGAACACAGAAATTGGTTACTAGAACAGCACATGAATAGAAGACAGAAATTAGTTAAAAGAAAAGTACAAACAATTAAATTCCCTTAGCACTGACAAATCATCAACATGTGTAGTTAACTAGTGATTATGAAGGATTGATTGTTTTTTATAAGGTAAGTTTAATGCTAGCTAGCAACTTACCTTGGCTTACTGCATTCGAGTAACAGGCAGTCTCCTTGTGGAGTGCAACAAGAGGCAGGTCGTTATTGCGTTGTACTAGTTAACTGTAAGGTTGCAAGATTGGATCCCCCGAGCTGACAAGATGAAAATCTGTCTTTCTGCCCCTGAACAAGGCAGTTAACCCACTGTTCCTAGGCCGTCATTGAAAACAATAATGTGTTCTTAACTGACTTGCCTAGTTAAATAAATATTAAATAAAGGTGTAAAAAAAAAAAAAATCAGTGTCCAAAGATACCGATTTCCGATTGTTATGAAAACTTGAAATCGGCCATTCCATTAATCGGTCGACCTCTAATACTAGCCCCAATTTTTCAACATTAGCCTCTAACAATTTAAACTTCAGAAATGATTCCACTAACATACAAAGACAGCTGAAGCAAGTCACACAATTTGTTTGGGTGAAAAAGACAATTTTCTTGTAATTGTAGTTGATGTATATGTTGTAACTCATCAGGGTAAATCCTTCTGCAACCAGCCAGGAACATCTCGCCAATCTCAGGATCCTCATTTCAAGGTTAGACATGCATTCATCTGCCTGTATTTGCTTTAGTTGGTACTGTTTAGCTTTTCCAATTTATTTGCCTGTTCATTAATAATAGTAAATTATGAGTTATTTTTAATATAGTCTTCTATTTTACAAGCTGATGTAGTGGAGGTGAGGCGGAGTCACTCTCTTCCTGCGTCTTAAACTCGGTGTCACTCTTGGACCAAGGGGGAATTTCCTCTTGGCCTTATGGTTGACATTGGTTTCCTGAGAGGGAGACTGTGGTTCTAATCCCCTGAGCCTTAACACTTACATCTCTTCTGTCACAGAAAGAAGCACATGATGAAAGCCATTCCTTCCGATACCGCTTCAAATTCAAACAATACAGTGTTACATGCCATACTCATGGAACGGTCCTGGGTGCACTGCGAACAAGTGAGATGTTCGAGAATACGACAAAGAAAAAACAGGGGATGGAAATTGTCATCCAAAGAGAGAAAGAGCCACGGGCAGCTGTCAGTACACATTTCCCCTGCCATTTAATTGATAACAATGAGCTACTGACAGTCAGCTTCATCAGGGTTCTAAATGGTAGTTCTTCAGATACCCGGGGCCTTTACAAACAGAGTAACCCACCAAAAATACGACCTGACAAGTTGATGACTTTCTGTGTTGAAACTGAGGGTGGAAAAGGTATTAAAACGAAAGTAATGAAAAACCCAGCGCTAAGGAAGAATGTAAAGTATGTTTGTGTGTACGCATACAAAGGGGAAAAGGTGAAGCAAGCCTTGAGGAGAGATGGGCGATTTGATAAAACCGTCTTTAAAACACGCTGTGTTCTTTCTGAGCCAGAGACCGGTGTCGACACAGAGATGTCCCAGCTTGTTGATGGTCTTGATGGGAAAAGTCGTAAAGGTGAAATGTTGATTGTGAAGGTTAAACGTATCGGTCGTGTATCTCAGCCACAGCCAGATAGTCTTGAGGATTGGGACAACACACCAACTGAAGAGCTGTCCGTCCCCTCTGGTGTAACATCGGAAGCAGCTCTCTCTCCTCAGAGTCCTACCACAACAGACACAGTTAAAACACAGTTGCAGTCAAAAGAGGCAGGAAAAGATGGTAGTTCTCTGGTAGTGAAGCAAAAGATTCCAAACTCTAAAGAGATCCTAAGCATCCTGCGTTCCCAATATGCAGGTTTGGTAGATCACTTGAAAGAGAGAGAGAATTTGAAAAAGCCTTCAGATGTGCAACAATTCTTGAGAGTAGAGTTTGGAAAGAAAACACAGAGCTTCCAAGAGGTGAAGAAAGTGAAGAGACTAATAGAGCTGAGTGCTTCTGTTTGTCAGGTGAGAATTGAAGGGAATGCAAAAGGAACTGGCTTCCTTCTGTTTGAAAAGTTCATCCTTACAAACGCCCATGTTGTCCATCAAATCTATGAGCCGATAACTAACAAGCTGCAACAATCGGTAACAGTCACGTTTGACTTTGAAGACCTGGATGAGAGAACGCAGCAGATACCAGTGCAAAGTGAGGTTGTAGCCTATGGAAAAGTTGATTCTGGGAATCTTGACTTTGCTTTGCTGGAGCTTAGCTCAGATCCTGACATCACTTTGCCTTCAAGCTTGCTTGACATCTTCAGCTTTCCGTCTCTAGAGGGTGGAATCTGCATCGTCGGCCACCCCGAGGGCGGGGTGAAAAAGACAGACCCCTGCTTTATCATTCAATATGGAGATCGTAAACAAGCTGTAGAAAAACATGTAACAGAAAATGAGGAATTCTTATATGTTATAAACAACAGATATTTTGAGGAGAAATGGGACATCGACACACGTCTACCGAGGGACACAGAAAAGATTACCTATGACACCTGTTTCTTCCACGGTGCCTCTGGCTCTCCAGTCTTCAATGAGTACTGCCAGCTGATCGCTATGCATACAGCAGGCTACTCCTACCAGGGTAAAAGAGGGAAAACCCAGAGTGTCATAGAGTATGCCATTCCCCTGTCAGGCATACTTGAGGAGATCATCATTCAAGCGGTGCGTAGGAAAAGAGTTGATGTGCTACAGGAATTCCTGAGCCAGAGGAGTATGAAATTAGACGTAGTGATGGAAAGAGTCGAGGCACAGTCTGATAATGCCAGCCTGGTCAAGGCATTTCAGGAGAAGCTGCCGTTTAACAGTAACTCTTCGGCTACAGATCAGAGAACCTTCCACCAGTTCCTCTTTGATAAAGCCACAGGGGTCGAAGCCACAGGGGTCGAAGCCACAGGGGTCGACGCCACAGGGGTCGAAGCCACAGGGGTCGAAGCCACAGGGGTCGAAGCCACAGGGGTCGAAGCCACAGGGGTCGAAGCCACAGGGGTCGAAGCCATGGAGGTGGATGATGACCAGTGGTGGAAAAAGTGCCCAGTTGTCTTGACTTGAGTAAAGATACCTTTTAATAGAAAGTGACTCCAGTGAAAGTGGGAGTCGCCCAGTAAAATACTTCTTAAGTAAAAGTCCAAAAGTATTTAGTTTAAAATAGCCTTAAATATCAAAAGTAAATAATTTCAAATTCCTTACGGTTAAGCAAAGCAGACGGCACCATTTTCTTGTTTTGAAAATGTATGGATCGCCAGGGGCACACTCAGACAACATTAAAACACTAAAAGGGATGGCCAGGGATGTCCTCTGTTTAGTGAGTCCTCCAGATCAGAGACTAGTAGGGATGACCAGGGATGTCCTCTGTTTAGTGAGTCCTCCAGATCAGAGGCAGTAGGGATGAACAGGGATGTTCTCTGTTTAGTGAGTCCTCCAGATCAGAGCTAGTAGGGATGACCAGGGATGTTCTCTGTTTAGTGAATCCTCCAGATCAGAGGCAGTAGGGATGACCAGGGATGTTCTCTGTTTAGTGAGTCCTCCAGATCAGAGCTAGTAGGGATGACCAGGGATGTTCTCTGTTTAGTGAGTCCTCCAGATCAGAGGCAGTAGGGATGACCAGGGATGTTCTCTGTTTAGTGAGTCCTCCAGATCAGAGGAAGTAGGGATGACCAGGGATGTTCTCTGTTTAGTGAGTCCTCCAGATCAGAGGAAGTAGGGATGACCAGGGATGTTCTCTGTTTAGTGAGTCCTCCAGATCAGAGCTAGTAGGGATGACCAGGGATGTTCTCTGTTTAGTGAGTCCTCCAGATCAGAGCTAGTAGGGATGACCAGGGATGTTCTCTGTTTAGTGAGTCCTCCAGATCAGAGCTAGTAGGGATGACCAGGGATGTTCTCTGTTTAGTGAGTCCTCCAGATCAGAGGAAGTAGGGATGACCAGGGATGTTCTCCTGAACATCTTCCTGTCCTGCTAAGCATTCAAAATGTAACATACGTTTTGGTGTCAAGGAAAATGTACTGAGTAAAAATCATTTTATAATATAATTTTCTTTAGGAAAGTAGTAAAAGCTGTCAAATATAAATAGTCAAGTAAGCTACAGGTATCCCAGAAAACTACTTAAGTAGTACTGTAAAGTATTTTTTACTAAAGTACTTTACACCACTGATGATAATGATTAATGAAATTAGTGACGTGTATATTATTAAAATCCATACTTTTAATCTAAACTGTATTACTACGTTTTCATATATTAATTCGTTTATATTTCATGATTACATTCCTCAATACAGACCTGTTCTTAGGCAGATCATTATTACATTCCTCAATACAGACCTGTTCTTAGGCAGATCCTGATTACATTCCTCAATACAGACCTGTTCTTAGGCAGATCATGATTACATTCCTCAATACAGACCTGTTCTTAGGCAGATCATGATTATGTTTGATGCATCATTCATGTAACCTTCTACTATTGAGTGAAATAAACCTGAGATCTTTCCATGGAAATTGTAGTTTAACATACTCTAGTCTGACCGGATTGTATTGTTTTCTGCCGAGGAGACGTACTGTAACCATTGTTTGTTTTAATCTTCAAAAGAAAATCACAGGAGAAGCTTTTCTACTGTATTATTGACTGTATGTTTGTTTATTCCGTGTGTAACTCTGTGTTGTTGTTTGTGTCGCACAGCTTTGCTTTATCTTGGCCAGGTCTCAGTTGTAAATGAGTTGTTCTCAACTGGTCTACCTGGTTAAATAAAGGAGAAATAAATAAGATAGTATACTTGTTTTATTTTCTTCAAGCAGAAATTAAACTTAATAATCATAAGTAATATGTTAAAAACAAGAGTACAACACTGTTAATATAATGTTAGACAATCAGGTTCCTATCATAGTAAATCTAGGTTTTAATGGATTGTCAAAATGCTTTAGTAGTTTTCTTAACAGGAAATAAAAACAGCCCTCTGCTTTGTGAAAGACCAAGGACCAGAACAGAATATTCAGGACAGAGAGGAGAGCTGGTAGCAGAGAGAGACACAATCCTGGTCCTGGATCAACTGTAACCTCTAATATAATAGTTCAGAGCAAATGATGAATGATCCAGGATCTGTAATTAGTCATTGAACCTGGCAACGAGGTTAAGGATTTGATGGAGGAGGACACAACCTAATAACAATATGGTGTCAAACACACAGTACACGACAATGATCAATCTTTAACATGACAGATGATTCTGACTAGGCCCCAAATGGCACGATATTCCCTACATAGTGCACTACTTTAGACCAGAGCCATATGGAACCCTATTCCCTATATAGTGAACTACTTTAGACCAGAGTCCTATGGAACCCTATTCCCTATATAGTGCACTCCTAGCCCTATGGGCCCTGGTTGAAAGCAGTGCACTACATAGGGAATAGGGTTCCATTTGGGCCTGATTTCAGAATCAGGGTGCGTAGATCTCCCCACTACAGGTCCCTGTTGTTGTTGCTGAGTAGTTTGGGGTAGGAGGTTCCGATGGATCGCCCCTGACGATACACCACCATCTCTAGCAGGTACTCGTCCACCTTCACCACGGCCGTGGTCACCTGTACATAAACCACAAGGCTAACGTTAGCCAATACATCCACCCATTTATATACTGGCTAGGGTTCTCCTCATCAACACCAACGTTGGGCTGCATCCAAATTCACAACCCTTTTCCAGAACTGTGCTGATTCAGACTGGAGGGGTCATGTTATGTATTCAGTCTGGAGGGGTCAGGTTATGTATTCAGTCTGGAGGGGTCATGTTATACTGGTCAGAACAGTAGTTTATTCAGACTGGAGGGGTCATGTTATGGCTGGTCAGAACAGTAGTTTATTCAGTCTGGAGGGGTCATGTTATGTATTCAGTCTGGAGGGGTCATGTTATGTATTCAGACTGGAGGGGTCATGTTATGCTGGTCAGAACAGTAGTTTATTCAGTCTGGAGGGGTCATGTTATGCTGGTCAGAAAAGTAGTTTATTCAGCCTGGAGGGGTCATGTTATGGCTGGTCAGAAGAGTAGTTTATTTAGCCTGGAGGGGTCATGTTATGGCTGGTCAGAACAGTAGTTTATTCAGCCTGGAGGGGTCATTTTATGTATTCAGTCTGGAGGGGTCATGTTATGCTGGTCAGAACAGTAGTGTATTCAGTCTGGAGGGGTCATGTTATGGCTGGTCAGAACAGTAGTTTATTCAGCCTGGAGGGGTCATTTTATGTATTCAGTCTGGAGGGGTCATGTTATGGCTGGTCAGAACAGTAGTTTATTCAGCCTGGAGGGGTCATTTTATGTATTCAGCCTGGAGGGGTCATGTTATGCTGGTCAGAACAGTAGTTTATTCAGTCTGGAGGGGTCATGTTATGCTGGTCAGAAAAGTAGTTTATTCAGCCTGGAGGGGTCATGTTATGGCTGGTCAGAAGAGTAGTTTATTTAGCCTGGAGGGGTCATGTTATGGCTGGTCAGAACAGTAGTTTATTCAGCCTGGAGGGGTCATTTTATGTATTCAGTCTGGAGGGGTCATGTTATGCTGGTCAGAACAGTAGTTTATTCAGCCTGGAGGGGTCATGTTATGCTGGTCAGAACAGTAGTTTATTTAGCCTGGAGGGGTCATGTTATGCTGGTCAGAACAGTAGTTTATTTAGCCTGGAGGGGTCATGTTATGTATTCAGTCTGGAGGGGTCAGGTTATGTATTCAGTCTGGAGGGGTCATGTTATACTGGTCAGAACAGTAGTTTATTCAGACTGGAGGGGTCATGTTATGGCTGGTCAGAACAGTAGTTTATTCAGTCTGGAGGGGTCATGTTATGTATTCAGTCTGGAGGGGTCATGTTATGTATTCAGACTGGAGGGGTCATGTTATGCTGGTCAGAACAGTAGTTTATTCAGTCTGGAGGGGTCATGTTATGCTGGTCAGAAAAGTAGTTTATTCAGCCTGGAGGGGTCATGTTATGGCTGGTCAGAAGAGTAGTTTATTTAGCCTGGAGGGGTCATGTTATGGCTGGTCAGAACAGTAGTTTATTCAGCCTGGAGGGGTCATTTTATGTATTCAGTCTGGAGGGGTCATGTTATGCTGGTCAGAACAGTAGTGTATTCAGTCTGGAGGGGTCATGTTATGGCTGGTCAGAACAGTAGTTTATTCAGCCTGGAGGGGTCATTTTATGTATTCAGTCTGGAGGGGTCATGTTATGGCTGGTCAGAACAGTAGTTTATTCAGCCTGGAGGGGTCATTTTATGTATTCAGCCTGGAGGGGTCATGTTATGCTGGTCAGAACAGTAGTGTATTCAGTCTGGAGGGGTCATGTTATGGCTGGTCAGAACAGTAGTGTATTCAGTCTGGAGGGGTCATGTTATGGCTGGTCAGAACAGTAGTTTATTCAGCCTGGAGGGGTCATGTTATGGCTGGTCAGAACAGTAGTTTATTCAGCCTGGAGGGGTCATGTTATGGCTGGTCAGAACAGTAGTTTATTTAGCCTGGAGGGGTCATGTTATGGCTGGTCAGAACAGTAGTTTATTCAGCCTGGAGGGGACATGTTATGGCTGGTCAGAACAGTAGTTTATTCAGCCTGGAGGGGTCATGTTATGTATTCAGACTGGAGGGGTCATGTTATGGCTGGTCAGAACAGTAGTGTATTCAGCCTGGAGGGGTCATGTTATGGCTGGTCAGAACAGTAGTTTATTTAGCCTGGAGGGGTCATGTTATGCTGGTCAGAACAGTAGTGTATTCAGTCTGGAGGGGTCATGTTATGGCTGGTCAGAAGAGTAGTTTATTCAGCCTGGAGGGGTCATGTTATGGCTGGTCAGAACAGTAGTTTATTCAGCCTGGAGGGGTCATGTTATGGCTGGTCAGAACAGTAGTTTATTTAGCCTGGAGGGGTCATGTTATGGCTGGTCAGAACAGTAGTTTATTTAGCCTGGAGGGGTCATGTTATACTGGTGAACAGTAGTTTATTCAGTCTGGAGGGGTCATGTTATGCTGGTCAGAACAGTAGTTTATTCAGCCTGGAGGGGTCATGTTATGGCTGGTCAGAACAGTAGTTTATTCAGTCTGGAGGGGTCATGTTATGCTGGTCAGAAGAGTAGTTTATTTAGCCTGGAGGGGTCATGTTATACTGGTCAGAACAGTAGTTTATTCAGCCTGGAGGGGTCATGTTATGCTGGTCAGAACAGTAGTGTATTCAGTCTGGAGGGGTCATGTTATGGCTGGTCAGAACAGTAGTTTATTCAGCCTGGAGGGGTCATGTTATGTATTCAGCCTGGAGGGGTCATGTTATGGCTGGTCAGAACAGTAGTTTATTCAGCCTGGAGGGGTCATGTTATGGCTGGTCAGAACAGTAGTTTATTCAGCCTGGAGGGGTCATGTTATGGCTGGTCAGAACAGTAGTTTATTTAGCCTGGAGGGGTCATGTTATGGCTGGTCAGAACAGTAGTTTATTTAGCCTGGAGGGGTCATGTTATGGCTGGTCAGAACAGTAGTTTATTTAGCCTGGAGGGGTCCTGTTACCACCATCTAGGCATTTTAAGTTTAATCCAATAGCAAAAATACAAGATACACATTTATGTTATTTTTGAAGTACTGAATAGAAAGAATAGATCGTCAATATAATTTATTATATTATCATTTTCCAGAATTTCACTATAACTTGACATAAAGTTTTCTATCACGACTCAGGAGGCAGATAGTACAGATGGTACAGTTCTCAGATAATTTATTACAAACATGGGGCAGGTGGAGGACAGGCAAGGGTTCGTGATCAGGTCAGAGTCAGGCAGATACAGAACGGCAGGCAGGCTCGGAGATCAGGGCAGACAGAATAGTCAGAACCGGGAAAACTAGGAAACAGAACTTGAGAAAAAAAGGGAGATGGGAAAGCAGGCTGGTAAGACCTGACAAGATGAACTGGCAACAGACAAACAGAGAACCCGGGTATAAATACCCAGGGGATAACAGTTGTGCGACAGTTTATCATTTGGCAGTCTGAGAAATGTGTCAGTCTTTTACATTTTCATTATCCTTAAACAATCATCAGAAATAAAACAGTTGGCTACTTTAAAAACATGTTGTACAAGAGCAACTTTTTATATACGACTTATTAACTCATACGGTATTGCCTGTCTCTTTGCTTACAGTGTATCAATGAAATTCCGATAATGGGTGGAATATATTGTTAGAAACAACACAGGTATTTCAGCAGTACATTGTACACAACACTATCATTCATAATGGCAGCACAGAGAGTGACTCTTTCCACTTTCCACCTATTGAAGCACACTGGCTGATGGAGAATGAGGATGTATCATTTACAGACACATCCATATCGTTTTTTTTATAACCTTTATTTATTTAACCAGGCAAGTCAGTTAAGAACATTCTTACTTACAATGACGGCCTAGTAACAGTGGGTTAACTGCCTTGTTTCATTGGCAGAATGACATATTTTTACCTTGTCAGCTCGGGGATTCTCAACCGTTCGGTTACTGGCCCAACGCTCTAACCACTAGGCTACCTGCCCCCGCTACACTCTAACCACTAGGCTACCTGCCCCCTACACTCTAACCACTAGGCTACCTGCCCCCCCTACACTCTAACCACTAGTCTACCTGCCCCCCCTACACTCTAACCACTAGTCTACCTGTCCCCCCTACACTCTAACCACAAGTCTACCTGCCCCCCTACACTATAACCACTAGTCTACCTGCCCCCCCTACACTCTAACCACTAGTCTACCTGCCCCCCCTACACTCTAACCACTAGTTTACCTGCCCCCCCTACACTCTAACCACTAGGCTACCTGCCCCCCCTACACTCTAACCACTAGGCTACCTGCCCCCCCTACACTCTAACCACTAGGCTACCTGCCCCCCCTACACTCTAACCACTAGGCTACCTGCCCCCCCTACACTCTAACCACTAGTCTACCTGCCCCTCCTACACTCTAACCACTAGGCTACCTGCCCCCCCTACACTCTAACCACTAGTCTACCTGCCGCCCCTACACTCTAACCACTAGGCTACCTGCCGCCCCTACACTCTAACCACTAGGCTACCTGCCGCCCCTACACTCTAACCACTAGGCTACCTGCCCCCCCTACACTCTAACCACTAGGCTACCTGCCCCCCTACACTCTAACCACTAGTCTACCTGCCGCCCCTACACTCTAACCACTAGTCTACCTGCCGCCCCTACACTCTAACCACTAGGCTACCTGCCACCCCTCCACTCTAACCACTAGGCTACCTGCCGCCCCTACACTCTAACCACTAGGCTACCTGCCTCCACTACACTCTAACCACTAGTCTACCTGCCGCCTCTACACTCTAACCACCAGTCTACCTGCCGCCCCGCCAGTCTACCTGCCCCCCCTACACTCTAACCACCAGTCTACCTGCCCCCCCTACACTCTAACCACCAGTCTACCTGCCGCCCCGCCAGTCTACCTGCCCCCCCTACACTCTAACCACTAGTCTACCTGCCCCCTCTACACTCTAACCACCAGTCTACCTGCCGCCCCGCCAGTCTACCTGCCCCCCCTACACTCTAACCACTAGGCTACCTGCCCCCCCTACACTCTAACCACCAGTCTACCTGCCGCCCCTACACTCTAACCACCAGTCTACCTGCCGCCCCGCCAGTCTACCTGCCCCCCCTACACTCTAACCACTAGTCTACCTGCCTCCCCGCCAGTCTACCTGCCCCCCCTACACTCTAACCACTAGTCTACCTGCCCCATCTACACTCTAACCACCAGTCTACCTGCCGCCCCGCCAGTCTACCTGCCCCCCCTACACTCTAACCACTAGGCTACCTGCCCCCCCTACACTCTAACCACCAGTCTACCTGCCGCCTCTACACTCTAACCACCAGTCTACCTGCCCCCCCATCAAACTGCCCATATAATTTGGTTTCCTGGAGCAAGGCAGTTCACCGTAACCACCAGTCTACCTGCCTCCCCCCCAGTCTACCTGCCCCCCCATCAAACTGCCCATATAATTTGGTTTCCTGGAGCAAGGCAGTTCACCGTAACCACCAGTCTACCTGCCTCCCCCCCAGTCTACCTGCCGCCCCTCCAGACTACCTGCCTCACCCCCAGCCTACCTGCCTCCCCCCCAGTCTACCTGCCCCCCCATCAAACTGCCCATATAATTTGGTTTCCTGGAGCAAGGCAGTTCACCGTAACTGATTCTGTCAGTCACTCTGGATAAGAGCCTCTTCTAACTGACTGAAATGTAAGGTATAAACATGAATAGATGAGGAATAAAATAAGACATTTACAAGGTTCAGCAGTTATCAAACTATATACGTTAACTAGGCACTATGTAATTAGGGTTTAATAGCTATCAGTTTTAACTAGGCACTATGTAATTAGGGTTTAATAGCTATCCGTTTTAACTAGGCACTATGTAATTAGGGTTTAATAGCTATCAGTTTTAACTAGGCACTATGTAATTAGGGGTTAATAGCTATCAGTTTTAACTAGGCACTATGTAATTAGGGGTTAATAGCTATCAGTTTTAACTAGGCACTATGTAATTAGGGTTTAATAGCTATCAGTTTTAACTAGGCACTATGTAATTAGGGTTTAATAGCTATCAGTTTTAACTAGGCACTATGTAATTAGGGTTTAATAGCTATCAGTTTTAACTAGGCACTATGTAATTAGGGTTTAATAGCTATCAGTTTTGAGCAGTTTGATGTTGTATTGTTAACATAACAAGAAAATCATATCAAAAGTAAAGTGAATATTGCATTTTGAAAAGCAGATAATTAGATCGAATTTGTATCCTAATTGAAAGTGATTTGGTGCAGTGAACAAGTGACTTTGTGAATTTGTTTTCTGTGACTCAGTCAATTGAAAATGTGCTTTAGAGTTTCGAAACATGAGCCACTCTGATCTGTTTGTGATTTTGTGCTGAACGACATGCTTGTGAAAATTGTACCAAAGTGATTTAAAAAGAAAACGGTAACTTCCAAGGCTCTGTGAAGTACAAACTGCTCGTTGATTCCCCACTGGGCCAGGTATGAATGCTCTGGGGGCATAAGCCTAACCCTAACCACCTTGAATACAATGAGGAGCTCATCAACCATCAGAAGACCATTAAGTATGCTAAATTGAGAGACTTTCTCAGGTATGTATCTAAGAGGTATGTATCAGATACTCAACATGCTCTGCTCGCACCGACTGTGATGGTCCGGGCCTAAACCACACGAAAACAACAACAACAACAACACTAGACACTATGGCTTTTACTGTCTCATTCTGGAATATACAAGGTCAGAGGTCATCTGCATTTGGCCTAAAGAGCAGGAACCCAGACTTCATCAATTAAATTGGAAATACAGACATTGTCATTCTACAAGAAACCTGGTATAGAGGAGACGGACCCACTGGTTGTCCTCTAGGTTACAGAGAGCTGGTAGTCCCATCCACCACACTACCAGGTGGGTGGTATAGAGGAGACAGACCCACTGGTTGCCCTCTAGGTTACAGAGAGCTGGTAGTCCCATCCACCACACTACCAGGTGGGTGGTATAGAGGAGATGGACCCACTGGTTGTCCTCTAGGTTACAGAGAGCTGGTAGTCCCATCCACCACACTACCAGGTGGGTGGTATAGAGGAGACGGACCCACTGGTTGTCCTCTAGGTTACAGAGAGCTGGTAGTCCCATCCACCACACTACCAGGTGGGTGGTATAGTGGAGATGGACCCACTGGTTGTCCTCTAGGTTACAGAGAGCTGGTAGTCCCATCCACCACACTACCAGGTGGGTGGTATAGAGGAGACGGACCCACTGGTTGTCCTCTAGGTTACAGAGAGCTGGTAGTCCCATCCACCACACTACCAGGTGGGTGGTATAGAGGAGATGGACCCACTGGTTGTCCTCTAGGTTACAGAGAGCTGGTAGTCCCATCCACCACACTACCAGGTGGGTGGTATAGTGGAGATGGACCCACTGGTTGTCCTCTAGGTTACAGAGAGCTGGTAGTCCCATCCACCACACTACCAGGTGGGTGGTATAGAGGAGACGGACCCACTGGTTGTCCTCTAGGTTACAGAGAGCTGGTAGTCCCATCCACCACACTACCAGGTGGGTGGTATAGAGGAGATGGACCCACTGGTTGTCCTCTAGGTTACAGAGAGCTGGTAGTCCCATCCACCAAACTACCTGGTGTGAAACAGGGAAGGGACTCGGGTATAGAGCAGCCCTAACCTACATCTGGCTAGAAATGAATAAGATAATTATCTCAACAGAGAAAACTGTCCTCCTGTGTGCTACCTAAATCCCCCTAATAGAATCCCCATACTTTAATGAAGACAGTTTCTCCATCCTGGAGGGGGAGATCAACCATTTCCAGGCTCAGGGACATGGTACTAGTCTGTGGCGACCTAAATACCAGAACAGGACAAGAACCTGACACCCTCAGCACACGGGGACAAACACCTACCTGAAGATGACAGCATTCCCTCCCCCATATGCCCCCCTAGGTGTAACCGGTGTGAAATGGCTAGCTAGTTAGCGGGGTGCGCGGCTAATAGCGTTTCAATCGGTGACATCACTCGCTCTGAGACCTTGAAGTAGTTGTTCCCCCTTTGCTTTGCAAGGGCTGCAGCTTTTTGTGGAGTGATGGGTAACGATGCTTCGAGGGTGTCAGTTGTTGATGTGTGCAGAGGGTCCGTGGTTCGAGTCCAGATTGGGGCGAGGAGGGGGACAGAAACAAAACTGTTACATTGGTACTATGACCACATAACCAACAAAACGTATGCAGCTCTGTCGCATGCTGGGTATGTACATAGTCAATGGCAGGCTTCGAGGGGACTCCTACGGGACTCCTACTCCTCCTATAGCTCATCTCTAGGCAGTAGTACTGTAGACTACTTTATCACGGACCTCAACCCAGAGTCTCTCAGAGCGTTCACTGTCAGCCCACCGACACCCCTATCAGATCACAGTCAGCCCACTGACACCCCTATCAGACCACAGTCAGCCCACTGACACCCCTATCAGACCACAGTCAGCCCAATGACACCCCTATCAGATCACAGTCAGCCCAATGACACCCCTATCAGACCAGTCAGCCCAATGACACCCCACCCCACTGACACCCCTATCAGATCACAGTCAGCCCAATGACACCCCTATCAGACCACAGTCAGCCCAATGACACCCCACCCAACTGACTCCCCTATCAGACCACAGTCAGCCCACTGACTCCCCTATCAGACCACAGTCAGCCCACTGACACCCCTATCAGACCACAGTCAGCCCACTGACACCCCACCCCACTGACACCCCTATCAGACCACAGTCAGCCCACCGACACCCCTATCAGATCACAGTCAGCCCACTGACACCCCTATCAGATCACAGTCAGCCCACCGACACCCCTATCAGATCACAGTCAGCCCACTGACACCCCTATCAGACCACAGCAAAATCACAGTCTACTTGAACAGAGCAATACTCAATCATGAGGCATCAAAGCCAAAATAACTGAATAATATTAAGAAATGCTATAGATGGAAGGAATGTAGTTTGGAAACCTACCAAAACACAATTAGGCAACAACAAATTCACTCTCTTTTAGACAACTTCCTGGACAAAACATTTCACTGTAATAGTGAAGGTGTAAACTTGTCAGGAGAAAACCTAAACAGTATATTTGACCTCTCAGCTTCCCTATCAAATCAAGCAGACAACCTAAGAAAATGAACATCAATGACAAATGGTTTGATGAAGAATGCAAAAAACCTAAGAAAGAAATTGAGAATCCTGTCCAACCAAAAACATAGACCCAGAGAGTCTACGCCTTCATTATAGTGAATCACTAAAACAATACAGAAATACACTACGGAAAAAAGGAGGTTCAGTACATCAGAAATCAGCTCAATGTAATTGAAGAATCCATAGAATATAACCCCTTCAGGGAAAATTGGAAAACACTAAACAAACAACAACACGGAGAGTTATCTACACCTCCCTCACTGTGTCTACCTCTCTCTATATCCTGTCTTTCTCTCCATGCTAACAACATTTGCACAAGTAATGCAAATTTCCATGTAGGCTGCTGGCTAAATATGGAAATGAGCGCAAAGGAAAATAAATGAATTGCATGAAGTTATACATCTATAGGTATGAGCTACCGAATGTTATTTTTTGGTGAGTTTAGACATTTTACAAGCGAATGTGAACGAGAGACATTATGCAAATTAACAACTTTTTGGAGGAAGAACCGTACAGGCTCTGGAGTCGCTATGGCAACAAGCCTGCTCTGAGAAGAGGGCGGAGGAGCAGAGAACGGAGAGGAGAAAAAAACAAGGAAGTAAAACGGATAACAGTAGCAGCTGCACAGATAACCGATCCGAAGGGCTTTGACTTCTCAAACACGGCAGGAAGCTAACGCAACATGATGCCCCATCACCTTATTAATTCAGCCACTTAAACGAGATAGAAAGTTCAACGTAGGGGTCGTGTTATAATGCAGAAACTGCGTTATTTTACGCAGGAAAATTTTTGTAAACGCAGATCTTAGAGGCTTCTTATTGTAATTTCTACTAGGCTTCAGACTCATTTTGTGCTTCAGTAGCACTTCTCCACGCATGACAATTCACAAACAAGCATTTTCTCAGCAGACAGCGCTCTGACTGATGTGGGGCTTCTTGTTCTTTTCTCCTGTAAAATGCACTCCCTTCACCTGGTATATACAGTATACCACCCACACCTGCTCCCTTCACCTGGTATATACAGTATACCACCCACACCTGCTCCCTTCACCTGGTATATACAGTATACCACCCACACCTGCTCCCTTCACCTGGTATATACAGTATACCACCCAAACCTACTCCTTCACCTGGTATATACAGTATACCACCCAAACCTACTCCCTTCACCTGGTATATACAGTATACCACCCAAACCTACTCCCTTCACCTGGTATATACAGTATACCACCCAAGCCTACTCCTTCACCTGGTATATACAGTATACCACCCAAACCTACTCCTTCACCTGGTATATACAGTATACCACCCAAACCTACTCCCTTCACCTGGTATATACAGTATACCACCCAAACATACTCTCTTCACCTGGTATATACAGTATACCACCCAAACCTACTCCCTTCACCTGGTATATACAGTATACCACCCAAACCTACTCCCTTCACCTGGTATATACAGTATACCACCCAAACCTACTCCTACACCTGGTATATACAGTATACCACCCAAACCTACTCCCTTCACCTGGTATATACAGTATACCACCCAAACCTACTCCCTTCACCTGGTATATACAGTATACCACCCAAACCTGCTCCCTTCACCTGGTATATACAGTATACCACCCAAACCTACTCCCTTCACCTGGTATATACAGTATACCACCCAAACCTACTCCTTCACCTGGTATATACAGTATACCACCCAAACCTATTCCCTTCACCTGGTATATACAGTATACCACCCAAACCTACTCCCTTCACCTGGTATATACAGTATACCACCCAAACCTACTCCTTCACCTGGTATATACAGTATACCACCCAAACCTACTCCTTCACCTGGTATATACAGTATACCACCCAAACCTACTCCCTTCACCTGGTATATACAGTATACCACCCAAACCTACTCCCTTCACCTGGTATATACAGTATACCACCCAAACCTACTCCCTTCACCTGGTATATACAGTATACCACCCAAACCTACTCCCTTCACCTGGTATATACAGTATACCACCCAAACCTACTCCCTTCACCTGGTATATACAGTATACCACCCAAACCTACTCCCTTCACCTGGTATATACAGTATACCACCCAAACCTACTCCTTCACCTGGTATATACAGTACACCACCCAAACCTGCACCCTTCACCTGGTATATACAGTATACCACCCAAACCTACTCCCTTCACCTGGTATATACAGTATACCACCCAAACCTACTCCTTCACCTGGTATATACAGTATACCACCCAAACCTGCTCCCTTCACCTGGTATATACAGTATACCACCCAAACCTACTCCCCTTCACCTGGTATATACAGTATACCACCCAAACCTACTCCCTTCACCTGGTATATACAGTATACCACCCAAACCTACTCCCTTCACCTGGTATATACAGTATACCACCCAAACCTGCTCCCTTCACCTGGTATATACAGTATACCACCCAAACCTACTCCCTTCACCTGGTATATACAGTATACCACCCAAACCTACTCCCCTTCACCTGGTATATACAGTATACCACCCAAACCTACTCCCTTCACCTGGTATATACAGTATACCACCCAAACCTACTCCTTCACCTGGTATATACAGTATACCACCCAAACCTACTCCCCTTCACCTGGTATATACAGTATACCACCCAAACCTACTCCCTTCACCTGGTATATACAGTATACCACCCAAACCTACTCCCCTTCACCTGGTATATACAGTATACCACCCAAACCTACTCCCCTTCACCTGGTATATACAGTATACCACCCAAACCTACTCCCTTCACCTGGTATATACAGTATACCACCCAAACCTACTCCCCTTCACCTGGTATATACAGTATACCACCCAAACCTACTCCCTTCACCTGGTATATACAGTATACCACCCAAACCTACTCCCCTTCACCTGGTATATACAGTATACCACCCAAACCTACTCCCTTCACCTGGTATATACAGTATACCACCCAAACCTACTCCCCTTCACCTGGTATATACAGTATACCACCCAAACCTACTCCCTTCACCTGGTATATACAGTATACCACCCAAACCTACTCCCTTCACCTGGTATATACAGTATACCACCCAAATCTACTCCCTTCACATACTGTATCTCTGTCTCTCCGGGGTTGTGTTCAGTAGGGCACAAATTATTATTTTTTACAAATTTATTTTACCTTTATTTAACTAGGCAAGTCAGTTAAGAACAAATTCTTATTTACAATGACGGCCTACCCCGGCCAAACTCAGGTAACGCTGGGCCAATTGTGCATCGCCCTATGGGACTCCCAATCGCGGCCGAATGTGATACAGCCCGGATTCAAACCAGGGACTGTAGCGACGCCTCTTACACTAAGAGGCAGTGCCTTAGACCGCAGCGCCACTTGAGAGCCCTGTAGCAAACCGTTTTGTAACAGAACATGTTTGGCTTGACAAAATGACAGCAATGGTCCGGAAATTCAAACTATTTTTTTGTATAGAGCACACTTCTGATAACATAGAGGAAAAACATCCTTGTGTTTTTCTTCCATTTTCTGCAATGTTGCCAACTAGCTAGCATACGGAACAACTTCCCTCAAAAACTATATCCTACCCGGTCAGAAAACGGTGACAAACATAACTCCTACCACCCACTTCAATGCGCACGTGGGGGGGAGGGTTCTTGAAATGTAACATCCAATCAATCTCGTCGCTGTTCAAAAAGTTTTTACAATACAACATTCTCCAAACCTACAAGGGAGGCGGGACAATGATATGACATTGGTATGGCAACACGAGAATAGGACAAGGTTACTGTTTCACCTCATTTAAAAAAAAACATGTATCTCCCGTTTTGTACCTGCTTAAAGATATCCGCTGATGTGTCTCTGTCCTCTCACTGGTCTAGATGGAGGTCGCCAGTCCTGATGTGTCTCTGACCTCTCACTGGTCTAGATGGAGGTCACCAGTCCTGATGCGTCTCAGTATTCTGGTCTAGATGGAGGTCACCAGTCCTGATGCGTCTCTGTATTCTGGTCTAGATGGAGGTCACCAGTCCTGATGTGTCTCTGTCCTCTCACTGGTCTAGATGGAGGTCACCAGTCCTGATGTATCTCTGTATTCTGGTCTAGATGGAGGTCACCAGTCCTGATGTCTCTGTATAATGGTCTAGATGGAGGTCACCAGTCCTGATGCGTCTCTGTATTCTGGTCTAGATGGAGATCATCAGTCCTGATGTGTCTCTGTATTCTGGTCTAGATGGAGGTCACCAGTCCTGATGTGTCTCTGACCTCTCACTGGTCTAGATGGAGGTCACCAGTCCTGATGTGTCTCTGTATTCTGGTCTAGATGGAGGTCACCAGTTCTGATGTGTCTCTGTATTCTGGTCTAGATGGAGGTCACCAGTCCTGATGTGTCTCTGTCCTCTCACTGGTCTAGATGGAGGTCACCAGTCCTGATGTGTCTCTGTATTCTGGTCTAGATGGAGGTCACCAGTCCTGATGCGTCTCTGTATTCTGGTCTAGATGGAGGTCACCAGTCCTGATGTGTCTCTGACCTCTCACTGGTCTAGATGGAGGTCACCAGTCCTGATGCGTCTCTGTATTCTGGTCTAGATGGAGGTCACCAGTCCTGATGTGTCTCTGTATTCTGGTCTAGATGGAGGTCACCAGTCCTGATGTGTCTCTGTATTCTGGTCTAGATGGAGGTCACCAGTCCAGTGTGAAATAAACATATTGACACCTAAGTACACCACACCTCCAGTCTTTTTTAGTCCAAACCTGAAAGTTGCTGCATCAGCAAACAACAAGATGGAGGTGTATTTAGGTCAGATATCAGCTCTTAGGATCTGGATAATTTAGCTTCCTTTAACACCAACTGTTGTCAGTAGGTCAACAATGTCAAACAGTGTCAATATGTTTATTTCACACTTTGCTTCCTCAGCAAACATAACGGTGGACGTGTCGCGTGTCCCATTAGAGAAAACACACGGGAACATATTTGTCAACTAATGTTGCAATAAGGGTTTGGAAACAGGAATTGACCAGCTCTCTGTATAGATTTCCAATGAAGCTCGATACAGTATGTGTCTGGTCATACTGCCTCCCTTGACTAGAGTATTGGTCCCCCCCCCCCCCCCCCCTGCTTCACAGTTGGGATGGGTGTTCTTCAGCTTGCAAGCCTCCCCCTTTTTCCTCCAAACATAACGATGGTCATTATGGCCAAACAGTTCTATTTTTGTTTCATCAGACCCGAGGAAATTTCTCCAAAAAGTATAATCTTTGTACCCATGTGCAGTTGCAAACCGTAGTCTGGCTTTTTTATGGCGGTTTTGGAGCAGTGACTTCTTCCTTGCTGAGCGGCCTTTCAGGTTATGTTGATATAGGACTCGTTTTACTGTGGATATTGATACTTTTGTACCCGTTTCCTCCAGCATCTTCACAAGGTCCTTTGCTGTTGTTCTGGGATTGATTTGCACTTTTCGCACCAAAGTACGAACGCGTCTCCTTCCTGAGCGGTATGGCGGCTGTGTGGTCCCATGGTGTTTATACTTGCGTACTATTGTTTGTACAGATGAACGTGGTACCTTCAGGCATTTGGAAATGTCTCCCAAGGATGAACCAGACTTGTGGAGGTCTACAATTTGTTTTCAGAGTTCTTGGCTGATTTCTTTTGATTTTCCAATGATGTCAAGCAAAGAGGCACTGAGTTTGAAGGTAGGCCTTGAAATACATCCACAGGTACACCTCCAATTGACTCAAATTATGTCAATTAGCCTATCAGAAGCTTCTAAAGCCATGACATAATTTTCTGGAATTTTCCAAGCTGTTTAAAAGGCACAGTCAACTCAGTGTGTGTAAACTTCTGACCCACTGGAAATGTGATACAGTGAATTATAAGTGAAATAATCTGTCTGTAAACAATTGTTGGAAAAATTACTTGTCATGCACAAAGTAGATGTCCTAACCGACTTGCCAAAACTATAGAAATTTGTGAAGTGGTTGAAAAACAAGTTTCAATGACTCCAACATAAGTGTATGTAAACTTCTGACTTCAACTGTATACAATACAACTACATGCCTTAAAGCCAGTCACAGGACCAGGTAATGACTTCCCTCAGGCCTACAACAGCACAGGCATACATTTTCTGCTTCCGTTCTTGTTTTTACATGTCTGGTGATTAACTCCATGTTGACCCAGCTCTCATTCGCCTGAGCTCAGCCTTTATTCTGCTTGCACATGTCTCTAAATTAACCCTATGTTGATTCTGCTTGCACATGTCTCTAAATTAACCCTATGTTGATTCTGCTTGCACATGTCTCTAAATTAACCCTATGTTGATTCTGCTTGCACATGTCTCTAAATTAACCCTATGTTGATTCTGCTTGCACATGTCTCTAAATTAACCCTATGTTGATTCTGCTTACTACTTCTGGGAGAACAGTCTAGATACAGAAAAATCACCCATAAGTCATGAATTTTCTCCTACAATATGCTACATGCTTTACGGGCACACACACACACACACACACACACACACACACAGACAGCACCAAGAATAGCTGCTCCTCATCTCATTAAAACTCCCAGAATGCATCATCTCTGTGCTAACAGGCTGTAGACACTGGTCAATCAGAGAGCTATAAATGTGAAGATTTTTTATTTTTTTTAACTACAAATTTTTTTGTTGTTTTAACAAATAAATGTGAATCACATTTTCATTTGGCGTACCCCCAACGGCTTTGTGCGTACCCCCAACGGCTTTGTGCGTACCCCCAACGGCTTTGTGCGTACCCCCAACGGCTTTGTGCGTACCCCCAACGGCTTTGTGCGTACCCCCAACGGCTTTGTGCGTACCCCCAACGGCTTTGTGCGTACCCCCAACGGCTTTGTGCGTACCCCCAACGGCTTTGTGCGTACCCCTGGGGGAAATACCTGCCCTAGAGCACACAAACTATACATACCTCGGCCTAAACATCAGCTCCACAGGTAACTTCCACAAAGCTGTGAACAATCTGAGAGGCAAGGCAAGAAGCCTTCAAAAGGAACATAAAATGAAACATATCAATTAGGATCTGGCTAAAAAAATACTTGAATCAGTTATAGAACCCATTGCCCTTTATGGTTGTGAGGTCTGGGGTCCGCTCACCAACCATAAATTCACAAAATGGGACAAACACCAAATTGAGACTCTGTGTGTACAATGTAAAATATCAAATAATGCATGCAGAGCAGAATTAGGCCGATACCTGCTAATTATCAAAATCCAGAAAAGAGTCGTTCAATTCTACAACCACGTAAAAGGAAGCGATTCCCAAACCTTCCATTACAAAGTCATTACCTGCAGAGAGATGAACCTGGAGAATAATCCCCTAAGCAAGCTGGTCCTGTGGCTCTGTTCACAAACAAATCAAAATGTATTGGTCACATACACATGGTTAGCAGATGTTAATGCGAGTGTAGCGAAATGCTTGTGCTTCTAGTTCCGACCATGCAGTAATATCTAACACGTAATCTAACAATTTTACAACAACTACCTTATACACACAAGTGTAAAGGAATGAATAAGAATATGTACTGTTACGGATACAAGTAACCTGTGTGTGTGTTTCTTTTCTCTCCTTCTCCCCTCACAGGTGAAAATCATCACTCCCCAATCAGTCAACAATCAACCCATCAATCAGAAGACACACCTCCTCCTGTTTCCTACCCTATCACAGTTCCTTCCCCATGGTTTAAAAACCCCATCATTTGTTTGCATTTGAGCTCAGTCTCTTTGTAAATGCCATTTTTGTAGTTCTCTGTTCTACATAGATTTCAGTAGCTCAATATCTTTGTAAATGCCATGTTGGTAGATCTCTGTTCTTCATAGATTTCAGTAGCTCAATCTCTTTGTAAATGCCATGTTGGTAGATCTCTGTTCTTCACTCGCTCTCTGTGTATTAATTAACCTCTCTTTTGTTTGAGCACCTCCATAGCACTTTGTCATCTCCTGTGAGTATTGTTTTTGGTTATGGTGTTTGTTGCTGGTGGGAAAAGGGGAAACCAAGACAAGTCGCCCATGGGCATACACTACCCGTAGGTGAACTTTGTTAAATACACTAGTTAGAACTGGGCGGACCACCCACTGTATTTTTGGTTAGTTAGCTATTGTTAAAGTAGGCTAGTCTAGCTTAGGGGTGTTTTGCATACTTATTGTTTCTTTCCTTGGGTCCAGCTCAGCCCCTTTTCCTGCTCCCCCCATTACCGTGTGTTTATAAATAAACCCTGAGTTTGACGGTATTTCGGTTGTCGTGGTTATTACGTTCACACTTTTACTTTGTCACAATTATAATTTACATGAGTTATGTTTCGGGTCTCATTACCATCCCCCCCCTAGACTGTCGGGCCAAAAGGGATTCGTAACAAACTTATAAATATATGGATGAGCGATGGCCGAACGTCACAGGCAAGATGCAGTAGATGGTATAGAGTACAGTATATACATATGAGATGAGTAATGTAGGGCATGTAAACATTATATGAAGTGGCATTGTTTTAAAGTGACTCGTGATTTAATACATCCAATTTTTTATTATTAAATTGGCTAGAGATTTGAGTCAGTATGTTGGCAGCAGCCACTCAATGTTATTGATGGCTGTTTAACAGTCTGATGGCCTTGAGTTAGAAGCTGTTTTTCAGTCTCTCGGTCCCAGCTTTGATGCACCTGTGCTGACCTCGCCTTCTGGATGATAGCGGGGTGAACAGGCAGTGGCTCGGGTGGTTGTTGTCCTTGATGATCTTTATGGCCTTCCTGTGACATCGGGTGGTGTAGGTGTACTGGAGGGCAGGTAGTTTGCCCCCGGTGATGCGTTGGGCAGACCTCACTACCCTCTGGAGAGCCTTACGGTTGAGGGCGGAGCAGTTGCCGTACCAGGCGGTGATACAGCCTGACAGGATGCTCTCGATTGTGCATCTGTAGAAGTTTGTGAGTGCTTTTGTTGACAAGCCAAATTTCTTCAGCCTCCTGAGGTTGAAGAGGCGCTGCTGTGCCTTCTTCACCACACTGTCTGTGTGGTTGGACCAATTCAGTTTGTCGTTGATGTGTACACCGAGGAGCTTAAAACTTACTACCCTCTCCACTACTGTCCCGTCAATGTGGATAGGGGGGTGCTCCCTCTGCTGTTTCCTGAAGTCCACAATCATCTCTTTTGTTTTGTTGACGTTGAGTGTGAGGTTATTTTCATGACACCACACTCAGAGTGCTCTCACCTCCTCCCTGTAGGCCGTCTCGTCGTTGTTGGTAATCAAGCCTACCACTGTAGTGTCGTCTGCAAACTTGATGATTGAGTTGGAGGCGTGCATGGCCACACAGTCGTGGGTGAACAGGGAGTACAGGAGAGGGCTGAGAACGCACCCTTGTGAGGCCCCAGTGTTGTGGATCAGCGGGGTGGAGATGTTGTTTCCTACCCTCACCACCTGGGGGCAGCCCGTCAAAGTCCAGGACCCAGTTGCACAGGGCGGGGTCGAGACCCAGGGCCCTGAGCTTAATGATGAGTTTGGAGGGTACTATGGTGTTGAATGCTGAGCTGTAGTCGATGAACAGCATTCTTACATAGGTATTCCTCTTGTCCAGATGGGATAGGGTAGTGTGCATTGTGATTGCGTCGTCTGTGGATCTATTTTGGCGGTAAGCAAATTGGAGTGGGTCTAGGGTGTCAGGTAGGGTAGAGGTGATATGATCCTTGACTAGCCTCTCACAGCACTTCATGATGACAGAAGTGAGTGCTACGGGGCGATAGTCGTTTAGCTCAAACAAACCCCACAGAGCCCCAGGACAGCAACCCAATTAGACCCAACCAAATAATGAGAACTAAAAGATAATTACTTGACACATTGGAAAGAATTAACAAAAAAACAGAGCAAACTAGAATGCTATTTGGCCCTAAACAGAGAGTACACAGCGGCAGAGTACCTGTCCACTGTGACTAACTCAAAATGAAGGAAATCTTACTGAGCTGCACTTCCTAACCTCTTGCCAAATGTATAACCATATTAGAGGCACATATTTCCCTCAGATTACACAGATCCACAAAGAATTTGAAAACAAACCCAATTTTGATAAACTTCCATATCTATTGGGTGAAATTCCACAGTGTGACGTCACAACAGCAAGATCTGTTGCCACAAGAAAAGGTCAACCAGTGAAGAACAAACACCATTGTAAATACAACCCATATTTAGGTTGATTTATTTACCT
This sequence comes from Oncorhynchus mykiss, assembly GCF_013265735.2. NCBI lineage: Eukaryota > Metazoa > Chordata > Actinopteri > Salmoniformes > Salmonidae > Oncorhynchus > Oncorhynchus mykiss. The sequence goes on along the minus strand of NC_048572.1, from coordinate 88,883,620 downwards.
TCTGTGCTTTAACTATTTGTACATTGTTACAACACTGTATATCGAAATAATATGACATTTGAAACGTGTCTATTCCTTTGGATCTTCTGTGAGTGTAATGTTTACTGTTAATTTTTTGTTTATTTCACTTTTGTTTATCTATTTATCTTAATAAAGCTCTTGAATTTAATTGATTTGTACCTATTGTTAATAATGCGGAGAGTATTTCCTCACAACCGTTCCTCCGCAAGCCGAACGGTGTCACGTGATCAGGCCTTTACGTTCTGCAGGGAGCGGATTAGGTTCATCTGGCTCGGGCGCATCTGGCGGGCTTTGCACCAGGTGAACATTGATTGCATTCGTTTTGGAATAAAACAATATATATTATGTAAAATAGAAGTTATATTTGTTGCTGAAAAATGCACCATGCCTTGTTGATAATATGACCGAGCAGCGCAGATGACTGTTCGCTTTGAGAGGGTGCTCCTCCCTCACCGTTTCTTTCCCCTCGGATCAGCACAATCAAATTTGCCCAATGCCTGGTGCACAAGGTAGATGGAGACTCCACTTAAGGACCAATGGAATGGTCTACAATGTGCAAACCCCGGCCCCACGCCCCGCCCAGACGCGTTTTCATATGTCTGTCATGTTATTGGACAAACATCAGGGACTTTTTGGCCGACAGCTCAGATAACCATCTTCATGCAAACTGTTTATTGCTGAAGAAGGGATGCGAGGTCGGAAGTAACTTTACTCACTGAAGAATTAACTATGGCACGGAGGTGAGTTACATTTTAGGCTAAATTCTCACATACATGCTGTTGAATTGCAGTGATCAACCGCAAATAATGATAGATATACTTTTGGCAACAAAAAAACATATATTGTATTAGTGTATGTTGATTGCTCAATTGTATCTTTTTTTGTGATGTTATTTTTGCGTTTGATCTTTAAATCAAACAGCCTGCTACGAAAAATATTAGTTAGTTGAACACTAATGTAAATCAAATTTGATTTGTCACATGCGCCGAATACAGCAGGTGGAGGGAGACCTTACAGCACATGTTTTTTAAAGTGCAGAGGTTGTTATTTTAATTGTAAAATGGATTCCTGATTAATAACGGCAGGCAGGTAGCCTAGTGGTTAGAGCGTTGGACTAGTAACCGAAAAGTTGCTAGATTGAATCCCCGAGCTGACAAGGTACAAATCTGTCGTTCTGCCCCTGAACAAGGCAGTTAACCCACTGTTCCTAGGCCGTCATTGAAAATAAGAATGTGTTCTTATGAACTGAATTGCCTAGTTAAATAAACAATAAAATAACAACAGGATCAGAAATGACGGTGATGGTACTGTTATTGCGTCTTTAAATAGAAGCCTGGATCTTTGGAAATGTTTATTTGAAATGTGACTGTTTTTGTTTGTAGGGACCCGTTAGTGAAACTAACAGCATGACATGTCATTTCCTCCTGTTGAACTAAAACTGTTGGCGGACATGCAATGCAAGTGGTACTTGGTGTTTTATAACCGCAGGAACAATATACCGAATATTGACCTTGCGTCTCCATATGCAAACGTCATGTCAACAGCCACTACTGACGTGGTATTTATCTGGATCTGTCTTGGTTTCTGTTGACGCATCCTCCTGAATACTCAACAAAGGGGCTTGATTAGATACAAACAAAGACACATTCGGGACTATTATGCACGTGTGACAAATACAATTTGATTTGAATTCATCTCATACTATATAATTAATATTAGTCATAGCATGCTATGTTTTGATTGAAAGATCAAAACGCAAAAATATAACATCACAAAAAAAAAAAAAAAAGATAAAGTTGAGCAATCAACATGCACTAAAACGATAGTTTTTCTGCCAAACAACTGTTCCTTGCTAATTACTGAGTCAGCTAAATGCTGTAGGTGGCTGAAAAGTCCTTTTGATGTTCCAAGATGAAACAGCAGCAGGATATGGGGATGATATTCATTAGCTCACCAAACTACACTTCTGAAACCAACACAGGAAGTAGATCAGCTCAGGCCGCTATCTGACTCCGTTGGCTGTTCTCTGTCTGGCCCCGTTGGCTGTTCTCTGTCTGGCCCCGTTGGATGTTCGCTGTCTGGCCCCGTTGGCTGTTCGCTGTCTGGCCCCGTTGGCTGTTCTCTGTCTGGCCCCGTTGGCTGTTCTCTGTCTGGCCCCGTTGGCTGTTCTCTGTCTGGCCCCGTTGGATGTTCGCTGTCTGGCCCCGTTGGCTGTCTGGCCCTGTTGGCTGTTCTCTGTCTGGCCCTGTTGGCTGTTCTCTGTCTGGCCCCGTTGGATGTTCGCTGTCTGGCCCCGTTGGCTGTTCTCTGTCTGGCCCCGTTGGCTGTTCTCTGTCTGGCCCCATTGGCTGTTCTCTGTCTGGCCCCGTTGGCTGTTCGCTGTCTGGCCCCGTTGGCTGTTCGCTGTCTGGCCCCGTTGGCTGTCTGGCCCTGTTGGCTGTTCTCTGTCTGGCCCCGTTGGATGTTCGCTGTCTGGCCCCGTTGGATGTTCGCTGTCTGGCCCCGTTGGCTGTTTGCTGTCTGGCCCCGTTGGCTGTTAACTGTCTGGCCCCGTTGGCTGTTCGCTGTCTGGCCCCGTTGGCTGTTCTCTGTCTGGCCCCATTGGCTGTTCTCTGTCTGGCCCCGTTGGCTGTTCTCTGTCTGGCCCCGTTGGCTGTTCTCTGTCTGGCCCCGTTGGCTGTTCTCTGTCTGGCCCCGTTGGCTGTTCGCTGTCTGGCCCCGTTGGCTGTTCGTTCATTGCACGCAGAGTCAGTGTATATGCAACAGTTTGGGCCGCCTAATTTGCCAGAATTTCACGTAATTATGACATAACATTGAAGGTTGTACAATGTAACAGCAATATTTAGACTTAGGGATGCCACCCGTTAGATAAAATACGGAACGGTTCTGTATTTCACTGAAAGAATAAACGTCTTGTTTTCGAGATGATAGTTTCCGGGTTCGACCATATTAATGACCTAAGGCCCGTATTTCTGTGTGTTATTATGTTATAACTAAGTCTATGATTTGATAGAGCAGTCTGACTGAGCGGTGGTAGGCAGCAGCAGGCTCATAAACATTCATTCAAACAGCACTTTCGTGTGTTTTGCCAGCAGCTCTTCGTTGTGCGTCAAACATTGCGCTGTTTATGACTTCAAGCCTCTCAACTCCCGAGATGAGGCTGGTGTAACTGACGTGAAATGGCTAGCTAGTTAGCGCGCTCTAATAGTGTTTCAAACGTCACTCGCTCTGAGCCTTCTAGTAGTTGTTCCCCTTGCTCAGCATGGGTAAGGCTGCTTTGATGGTGGCTGTTGTCGATGTGTTCCTGGTTCGAGCCCAGGGAGGAGCGAGGAGAGGGACGGAAGCTACACTGTTACACTGGCAATACTAAAGTGCCTATAAGAACATACAATAGTCAAAGGTTAATGAAATACAAATGGTAGAGAGGGAAATAGTCCTATAATTCCTATAATAACTACAACCTAACACTTCTTACCTGGGAATATTGAAGACTCATGTTAAAAGGAACCACCAGCTTTCATATGTTCTCATGTTCTGAGCAAGGAACTGAAATGTTATCTTTCTTACATGGCACATATTGCACTTTTACTTTCTTCTCCAACACTTTGTTCTTGCATTATTTAAACCAAATTGAACATGTTTCATTATTTATTTTAGGCTAAATTGATTTTATTGTTGTATTATATTAAGTTAAAATAAGTGTTCATTCAGTATTGTTGTAATTGTCATTATTACAAATAACACAAAAAAAAATCATCAGATTAATCGGTATCAACTTTTTTGGTCCTCCAATAATCGGTATCAGCGTTGAACAATCCTAATCGGTCGACCTCTATTTTGTAGTTATATTTTGGTAGATGGTTTCCTGTCACAAGCGATTTCACAATATTTTGTGCCCCTGTTCTATCTAGGTTGTTTTAGACACTGAGGTTACGGGGTCCTCTGGTGAGGGGTTAAGAGTCACCCAAATAGCACCCGAATCAAAAACTCCCGGGCACTGGTCTTTTCTATGAGAATGAATGGTTACTTTTTTTTTTAAGTGTCCCAGATGTTGTTATTTTAAGGGAAGTGAAGGCCACAGTGGTAACTGGATGTGGCTGTGGCTGTTAACAGGAAGTTAACATATCCACGGGCTATTGGTTTATCAAACCTCCACGGTATTGTCTCTGTTATAGTAGCCTCTGTCTCGGTCCCCAACAACCGGATTTTCCAGTTTTGGACATATTAACAAGACAACACTCCATTTCAACTCCTTCTCTAGTTTCAGGCGTTTTCTTTTTACACCTGCTACGTTAGGTTACCATTATAGCAATGCAGAGACACCAGCTGAGTATCAACATAGATCCCTGTAGGTTACCATTATAGCAATGCAGAGGCACCAGCTGAGTATCAACATAGATCCCTGTAGGTTACCATTATAGCAATGCAGAGACACCAGCTGAGTATCAACATAGATCCCTGTAGGTTACCATTATAGCAATGCAGAGGCACCAGCTGAGTATCAACATAGATCCCTGTAGGTTACCATTATAGCAATGCAGAGGCACCAGCTGAGTATCAACATAGATCCCTGTAGGTTACCATTATAGCAATGCAGAGACACCAGCTGAGTATCAACATAGATCCCTGTAGGTTACCATTATAGCAATGCAGAGTCACCAGCTGAGTATCAACATAGATCCCTGTAGGTTACCATAATAGCAATGCAGAGGCGCCAGCTGAGTATCAACATAGAGATTGAACATAGATCTCTGTAAATTACTGGAAAGAGATTGAACATAGATCTCTGTAGGTTACTGGAAAGAGATTGAACATAGATCTCTGTAGGTTACTGGAAAGAGATTGAACATAGATCTCCCTAGCAGTATCTCTATGCTTTTGTCCCCCCCCCCCCCCCTGTAGCATTATATCTATAGCAAGGGTATTTTTCTTGCATTGCAATGGGAAAGTAGGATATCATATCGATGTGTCTATTGCCTGTCTGTGTATTAGTCAAGGTGTGAACCACGAGCTCTCTGAGGTTCTGAACCAGCTGTGGAGTCGGGATACAAACCGTCTCAAACCTGGGACTGACTACACCATCTCCCTACAGGTACGGATGTCAGGGTTACCGTACTACTACTTGGCGAGATTAAATTTAGGAGCACCAGAAAATATTTTGTTATTTGATTGAGATACAGCCTATATGATTTCTAGTTACTTTTGAAGGACAGTTACTTTTGTGCCCTATAAATTATTTTGATTGATCCTTTATTTAGACAGGGAGTCAATGCTGAGACCGAGGTGTCTTTATTTAGACAGGGAGTCAATGCTGAGACCGAGGTGTCTTTATTTAGACAGGGAGTCAATGGTGAGACCAAGGTGTCTTTATTCAGACAGGGAGTCAATGCTGAGACCAAGGTGTCTTTTCCAGGTGAACCCTGTACACATCAAAATACACTAAACACATTAAACTACACAACAATACACAAAAAACACAATCATAAACATAACATATACTTCAGTAAAAAGGTCCCCTAACAACCGTCTGAAACGCCCTAGAGGGTCCCCTAACAACCGCCCGAAAGGCCCTAGAGGGTCCCCTAACAACCGCCCGAAAGGCCCTAGAGGGTCCCCTAACAACCGTCTGAAACGCCCTAGAGGGTCCCCTAACAACCGTCTGAAACGCCCTAGAGGGTCCCCTAACAACCGCCCGAAAGGCCCTAGAGGGTCCCCTAACAACCGCCCGAAAGGCCCTAGAGGGTCCCCTAACAACCGTCTGAAACGCCCTAGAGGGTCCCCTAACAACCGTCTGAAACGCCCTAGAGGGTCCCCTAACAACCGTCTGAAACGCCCTAGAGGGTCCCCTAACAACCGCCCGAAAGGCCCTAGAGGGTCCCCTAACAACCGCCCGAAAGGCCCTAGAGGGTCCCCTAACAACCGTCTGAAACGCCCTAGAGGGTCCCCTAACAACCGTCTGAAACGCCCTAGAGGGTCCCCTAACAACCGCCCGAAAGGCCCTAGAGGGTCCCCTAACAACCGCCCGAAAGGCCCTAGAGGGTCCCCTAACAACCGCCTGAAACGCCCTAGAGGGTCCCCTAACAACCGTCTGAAACGCCCTAGAGGGTCCCCTAACAACCGTCTGAAACGCCCTAGAGGGTCCCCTAACAACCGCCCGAAAGGCCCTAGAGGGTCCCCTAACAACCGCCCGAAAGGCCCTAGAGGGTCCCCTAACAACCGTCTGAAACGCCCTAGAGGGTCCCCTAACAACCGCCCGAAAGGCCCTAGAGGATCCCCTAACAACCGCCCGAAAGGCCCTAGAGGGTCCCCTAACAACCGTCTGAAACGCCCTAGAGGATCCCCTAACAACCGCCCGAAAGGCCCTAGAGGGTCCCCTAACAACCGCCCGAAAGGCCCTAGAGGGTCCCCTAACAACCGCCCGAAAGGCCCTAGAGGGTCCCCTAACAACCGCCTGAAATGCCCTAGAGGATCCCCTAACAACCGCCTGAAATGCCCTAGAGGGTCCCCTAACAACCGCCCGAAAGGCCCTAGAGGATCCCCTAACAACCGCCTGAAATGCCCTAGAGGATCCCCTAACAACCGCCTGAAATGCCCTAGAGGATCCCCTAACAACCGCCTGAAATGCCCTAGAGGATCCCCTAACAACCGCCTGAAACGCCCTAGAGGATCCCCTAACAACCGCCTGAAACGCCCTAGAGGATCCCCTAACAACCGTCTGAAACGCCCTAGAGGATCCCCTAACAACCGTCTGAAATGCCCTAGAGGATCCCCTAACAACCGTCTGAAATGCCCTAGAGGGTCCCCTAACAACCGCCTGAAAGGCCCTAGAGGGTCCCCTAACAACCGCCTGAAATTCCTCCAATTTTAAAATGTGTTGTAGATCATTCCACACGTAAGGTGGAAGGAAATGAAAAGTTGGAAGTTTGTGGAGCAGGGCTTTGTAAACAGAAAGAGGGTAATGATGTGATCTACCTGACTTTTAAAGAGGTCCAGACAATGTTTTGTAACACTGTAAATACATATGTTTTTATTATAAAACCTCAAATTCATTTGTGAAATATTAGGTTTTTTAAATTGTACAAATTGCACTATTTTCCTTTTTAAGATGCGTTACATTTGAAGATGGTATACTCTCTTTATAAAAACATCAGGTGTGTGATGACTACATGCAAGAGATCTGTCATTCATTCATTCCAAAGGAATACCTGGCTGGCACATGTGTTTCCCCATGTGTAACGGATGTGAAACGGCTAGCTTAGTTAGCGGTGCGCGCTAACTGGGTATGGGCGAGGCGACGGTCTAAAGTTATACTGTTACACATGCTTCAGTTCAAGGTCAGAATACCCATAGAAAGGTTAATGAAGTTGCCACTACGTGTAACTCTGGTCCGACTCCCCCCTAGAGAGACAGGTAACGTGACTGGGAGCTAGCTATCCAAATAGAGACCGGAAGGAATTTAGCTTATTCAGGGTTGAGGTCAGGCCCACAGAGTAGTTTTCGTGGTGTTGTTGGCAGATGTGATGGCCTTATTCATATAGTATGTTTGTCTATCCAGGGAAAGGCAGGTTACGTGGCCCAGGGTAGTAACACTGCCAGAGACATGGCTAGGGCTCCTCTGTTCGCCTATGTCAACGAGGGCAAACTGAAAAACATCAAGACCTACGCCTGTAAGTCCTTTCTACCTCCACTCCGCCCTTCCTTCACTCCTCCCTTCCTTCACTCCTCCCTTCCTTCACTCCTCCCTTCCTTCACTCCTCCCTTACTTCACTCCTCCCTTCCTTCACTCCTCCCTTCCTTCACTCCTCCCTTCCTTCACTCCTCCCTTACTTCACTCCTCCCTTCCTTCACTCCGCCCTTCCTTCACTCCGCCCTTCCTTCACTCCTCCCTTCCTTCACTCCTCCCTTCCTTCCTTCACTCCTCCCTTCCTTCACTCCTCCCTTCCTTCCTTCACTCCTCCCTTCCTTCCTTCACTCCTCCCTTCCTTCCTTCACTCCTCCCTTCCTTCCTTCACTCCTCCCTTCCTTCCTTCACTCCTCCCTTCCTTCCTTCACTCCTCCCTTCCTTCCTTCACTCCTCCCTTCCTTCCTTCACTCCTCCCTTCCTTCACTCCGCCCTTCCTTCACTCCGCCCTTCCTTCACTCCTCCCTTCCTTCACTCCTCCCTTCCTTCACTCCTCCCTTCCTTCACTCCTCCCTTCCTTCACTCCGCCCTTCCTTCACTCCGCCCTTCCTTCACTCCTCCCTTCCTTCACTCCTCCCTTCCTTCACTCCTCCCTTCCTTCACTCCTCCCTTCCTTCACTCCTCCCTTCCTTCACTCCTCCCTTCCTCCACTCTCTCTACCTCCTCTCTTCCTGTTATTGAAGGCATATCCTCTCTACCTCTTCTCCTCTCTTCCTGTTATTGAAGGCATATCCTGTCTACCTCCTCTCCTCTCTTCCTGTTATTGAAGGCATATCCTCTCTACTTCCTCTCCTCTCTTCCTGTTATTGAAGGCATATTCTCTACCTCCTCTCCTCTCTTCCTGTTATTGAAGGCATATCCTGTCTACCTCCTCTCCTCTCTTCCTGTTATTGAAGGCATATCCTGTCTACCTCCTCTCCTCTCTTCCTGTTATTGAAGGCATATTCTCTCTACCTCCTCTCCTCTCTTCCTGTTATTGAAGGCATATCCTGTCTACCTCCTCTCCTCTCTTCCTGTTATTGAAGGCATATCCTCTCTACTTCCTCTCCTCTCTTCCTGTTATTGAAGGCATATTCTCTCTACCTCCTCTCCTCTCTTCCTGTTATTGAAGGCATATCCTGTCTACCTCCTCTCCTCTCTTCCTGTTATTGAAGGCATATCCTGTCTACCTCCTCTCCTCTCTTCCTGTTATTGAAGGCATATCCTGTCTACCTCCTCTCCTCTCTTCCTGTTATTGAAGGCATATCCTGTCTACCTCCTCTCCTCTCTTCCTGTTATTGAAGGCATATCCTGTCTACCTCCTCTCCTCTCTTCCTGTTATTGAAGGCATATCCTGTCTACCTCCTCTCCTCTCTTCCTGTTATTGAAGGCATATCCTGTCTACCTCCTCTCCTCTCTTCCTGTTATTGAAGGCATATCCTGTCTACCTCCTCTCCTCTCTTCCTGTTATTGAAGGCATATCCTGTCTACCTCCTCTCCTCTCTTCCTGTTATTGAAGGCATATTCTCTCTACCTCCTCTCCTCTCTTCCTGTTATTGAAGGCATATCCTCTCTACCTCCTCTCCTCTCTTCCTGTTATTGAAGGCATATCCTGTCTACCTCCTCTCCTCTCTTCCTGTTATTGAAGGCATATCCTCTCTACCTCCTCTCCTCTCTTCCTGTTATTGAAGGCATATCCTGTCTACCTCCTCTCCTCTCTTCCTGTTATTGAAGGCATATCCTGTCTACCTCCTCTCCTCTCTTCCTGTTATTGAAGGCATATCCTGTCTACCTCCTCTCCTCTCTTCCTGTTATTGAAGGCATATCCTGTCTACCTCCTCTCCTCTCTTCCTGTTATTGAAGGCATATCCTGTCTACCTCCTCTCCTCTCTTCCTGTTATTGAAGGCATATCCTGTCTACCTCCTCTCCTCTCTTCCTGTTATTGAAGGCATATCCTGTCTACCTCCTCTCCTCTCTTCCTGTTATTGAAGGCATATCCTGTCTACCTCCTCTCCTCTCTTCCTGTTATTGAAGGCATATCCTGTCTACCTCCTCTCCTCTCTTCCTGTTATTGAAGGCATATTCTCTCTACCTCCTCTCCTCTCTTCCTGTTATTGAAGGCATATCCTCTCTACCTCCTCTCCTCTCTTCCTGTTATTGAAGGCATATCCTGTCTACCTCCTCTCCTCTCTTCCTGTTATTGAAGGCATATCCTCTCTACCTCCTCTCCTCTCTTCCTGTTATTGAAGGCATATCCTGTCTACCTCCTCTCCTCTCTTCCTGTTATTGAAGGCATATCCTGTCTACCTCCTCTCCTCTCTTCCTGTTATTGAAGGCATATCCTGTATTTCACAAAGCATTCTTCAGAGTGATATATGTTTATTGTGTGCAGTGTTCATGCGTCTCCTGGACAACTATGAGATGTCTACAGGCGTGTCGGAGACCGTCACCTCTGAGGAACTGATGGAGAACGATCTCTTCCTCAATGCCATTCTGGAGACCGAGGTCATGAAGGTAGTGTGTGTGTGTGTGTGTGTGATCTGTCTCTGTGTGCCCACAGGTAAACGTGTGGGTTATAGTCCTTATTGCTTGGTTGAGCGTCATTTATATCCATAGCCAGGACTCCTGGAGAAAGGCCCTTAACCTGTCTGTTCTGGAGAAGGGCCCTTAACCTGTCTGTTCAGGCCAGGACTCCTGAAGACAGGCCCTTAACCTCCATGAGTTAGTCAGATGGTGTTCTGTCACTGTGGACATGTGTTTTGTCTTGTTACTTAGTCGTAGGTGTGGACTCCACAACACACAAAGCAATGTGTACTGATATGTCGGTCTAATCCTGGTGTGTGTGTGTGTGTGTGTGTCAGTGTGCCCACAAGTATCTGGTGAGTAAGGGTCACTCCCCGTCAGACCAGCAGCAGTTCAAGAGGCAGCTCTATGACATGTGGTTCAGACTCTATCACCGAGACCGCAGTGGAGGGTGAGTGTGTGTTTTATTATGCTCGCATACAGTGAGCAGTTTGAGCTTGTTTTAGTTGTACCTGTATGTGTGTGAAAGAGACAGAGAGCGACACGCAGAGGGAGAGAGAGCAAATAGTAGGACATTTTAAAATGTCTTTTATTATTTTGGAACTTTTGTAAGTGTAATGTTTACTGGTAATTTGTCATTTGCTTTTGTCTTGTCTTTGTCTTTGTCTTTGTCACTTGCTTTTGTCACTTGCTGTCACTTTTCATTTCACTTGCTTTGGCAATGTTAACATGTTTCCCATGCCAATAAAGCCCTTAAATTGAATTGAATTGAGAAAGAGACACACACACACACACACACACACACCGAGACAGAGAGAGAGAGAGAGAGACACGCAGGGAGAGAGGGAGAGAGAGAGAGAGACGCGGAGAGAGACAGAGAGACGCGGAGAGAGACAGAGAGAGACGCGGAGAGAGACAGAGAGACGCAGAGAGAGAGAGACGCGGAGAGAGACGCGGAGAGAGACGCGGAGAGAGACGCGGAGAGAGACAGAGAGAGACGCGGAGAGAGAGAGACGCGGAGAGAGAGAGACGCGGAGAGAGAGAGAGAGACGCGGAGAGAGAGAGAGACGCGGAGAGAGAGAGAGATGCAGAGAGAGACGCAGAGAGAGAGAGACGCGGAGAGAGAGAGACGCAGAGAGAGAGAGACGCGGAGAGAGAGAGACGCAGAGAGAGAGAGACGCAGAGAGAGAGAGAGATGCAGAGAGAGAGAGAGAGACGCAGAGAGAGAGAGAGAGACGCAGAGAGAGACGCAGAGAGAGAGAGAGACGCAGAGAGAGAGAGAGACACAGAGAGAGAGAGAGACGCAGAGAGAGAGAGAGAGAGACGCAGAGAGAGAGAGAGAGAGACGCAGAGAGAGAGAGAGAGACGCAGAGAGAGAGAGAGAGACGCAGAGAGAGAGAGAGACGCAGAGAGAGAGAGAGAGACGCAGAGAGAGACGCAGAGAGAGAGAGAGAGACGCAGAGAGAGAGAGAGAGACGCAGAAAGAGAGAGACGCAGAGAGAGAGAGACGCAGAGAGAGAGAGAGACGCAGAGAGAGAGAGAGACGCAGAGAGAGAGAGAGACGCAGAGAGAGACGCAGAGAGAGAGAGAGACTCAGAGAGAGAGAGAGAGAGAGAGAGACGCAGAGAGAGAGAGAGACGCAGAGAGAGAGAGAGAGACGCAGAGAGAGAGAGAGAGACGCAGAGAGAGAGAGAGAGAGAGACACGCAGAGAGAGAGAGAGAGACACGCAGAGAGAGAGAGAGAGACACGCAGAGAGAGAGAGAGACACGCAGAGAGAGAGAGAGAGACACGCAGAGAGAGAGAGAGAGACACGCAGAGAGAGAGAGAGAGACGCAGAGAGAGAGAGAGAGACGCAGAGAGAGAGAGAGAGAGAGACACGCAGAGAGAGAGAGAGAGACACGCAGAGAGAGAGAGAGACACGCAGAGAGAGAGAGAGAGACACGCAGAGAGAGAGAGAGAGACACGCAGAGAGAGAGAGAGAGACACGCAGAGAGAGAGAGAGAGACACGCAGAGAGAGAGAGAGACACGCAGAGAGAGAGAGAGAGACACGCAGAGAGAGAGAGAGAGACACGCAGAGAGAGAGAGAGATAGACACACGCAGAGAGAGAGAGACACACAAGGACCGAGACCGAGAGAGAGACTGATTACATATTTTTTTTTAAACATATTTTCTTATGTTTCCAATACAGTGAGGACTCCTGTGGTTTTGAGCATGTGTTTCTTATGTTTCCAATACAGTGAGGACTCCTGTGGTTTTGAGCATGTGTTTCTTATGTTTCCAATACAGTGAGGACTCCTGTGGTTTTGAGCATGTGTTTCTTATGTTTCCAATACAGTGAGGACTCCTGTGGTTTTGAGCATGTGTTTCTTATGTTTCCAATACAGTGAGGACTCCTGTGGTTTTGAGCATGTGTTTCTTATGTTTCCAATACAGTGAGGACTCCTGTGGTTTTGAGCATGTGTTTCTTATGTTTCCAATACAGTGAGGACTCCTGTGGTTTTGAGCATGTGTTTCTTATGTTTCCAATACAGTGAGGACTCCTGTGGTTTTGAGCATGTGTTTCTTATGTTTCCAATACAGTGAGGACTCCTGTGGTTTTGAGCATGTGTTTCTTATGTTTCCAATACAGTGAGGACTCCTGTGGTTTTGAGCATGTGTTTCTTATGTTTCCAATACAGTGAGGACTCCTGTGGTTTTGAGCATGTGTTTCTTATGTTTCCAATACAGTGAGGACTCCTGTGGTTTTGAGCATGTGTTTCTTATGTTTCCAATACAGTGAGGACTCCTGTGGTTTTGAGCATGTGTTTCTTATGTTTCCAATACAGTGAGGACTCCTGTGGTTTTGAGCATGTGTTTCTTATGTTTCCAATACAGTGAGGACTCCTGTGGTTTTGAGCATGTGTTTCTTATGTTTCCAATACAGTGAGGACTCCTGTGGTTTTGAGCATGTGTTTCTTATGTTTCCAATACAGTGAGGACTCCTGTGGTTTTGAGCATGTGTTTCTTATGTTTCCAATACAGTGAGGACTCCTGTGGTTTTGAGCATGTGTTTCTTATGTTTCCAATACAGTGAGGACTCCTGTGGTTTTGAGCATGTGTTTCTTATGTTTCCAATACAGTGAGGACTCCTGTGGTTTTGAGCATGTGTTTCTTATGTTTCCAATACAGTGAGGACTCCTGTGGTTTTGAGCATGTGTTTCTTATGTTTCCAATACAGTGAGGACTCCTGTGGTTTTGAGCATGTGTTTCTTATGTTTCCAATACAGTGAGGACTCCTGTGGTTTTGAGCATGTGTTTCTTATGTTTCCAATACAGTGAGGACTCCTGTGGTTTTGAGCATGTGTTTCTTATGTTTCCAATACAGTGAGGACTCCTGTGGTTTTGAGCATGTGTTTCTTATGTTTCCAATACAGTGAGGACTCCTGTGGTTTTGAGCATGTGTTTCTTATGTTTCCAATACAGTGAGGACTCCTGTGGTTTTGAGCATGTGTTTCTTATGTTTCCAATACAGTGAGGACTCCTGTGGTTTTGAGCATGTGTTTCTTATGTTTCCAATACAGTGAGGACTCCTGTGGTTTTGAGCATGTGTTTCTTATGTTTCCAATACAGTGAGGACTCCTGTGGTTTTGAGCATGTGTTTCTTATGTTTCCAATACAGTGAGGACTCCTGTGGTTTTGAGCATGTGTTTCTTATGTTTCCAATACAGTGAGGACTCCTGTGGTTTTGAGCATGTGTTTCTTATGTTTCCAATACAGTGAGGACTCCTGTGGTTTTGAGCATGTGTTTCTTATGTTTCCAATACAGTGAGGACTCCTGTGGTTTTGAGCATGTGTTTCTTATGTTTCCAATACAGTGAGGACTCCTGTGGTTTTGAGCATGTGTTTCTTATGTTTCCAATACAGTGAGGACTCCTGTGGTTTTGAGCATGTGTTTCTTATGTTTCCAATACAGTGAGGACTCCTGTGGTTTTGAGCATGTGTTTCTTATGTTTCCAATACAGTGAGGACTCCTGTGGTTTTGAGCATGTGTTTCTTATGTTTCCAATACAGTGAGGACTCCTGTGGTTTTGAGCATGTGTTTCTTATGTTTCCAATACAGTGAGGACTCCTGTGGTTTTGAGCATGTGTTTCTTATGTTTCCAATACAGTGAGGACTCCTGTGGTTTTGAGCATGTGTTTCTTATGTTTCCAATACAGTGAGGACTCCTGTGGTTTTGAGCATGTGTTTCTTATGTTTCCAATACAGTGAGGACTCCTGTGGTTTTGAGCATGTGTTTCTTATGTTTCCAATACAGTGAGGACTCCTGTGGTTTTGAGCATGTGTTTCTTATGTTTCCAATACAGTGAGGACTCCTGTGGTTTTGAGCATGTGTTTCTTATGTTTCCAATACAGTGAGGACTCCTGTGGTTTTGAGCATGTGTTTCTTATGTTTCCAATACAGTGAGGACTCCTGTGGTTTTGAGCATGTGTTTCTTATGTTTCCAATACAGTGAGGACTCCTGTGGTTTTGAGCATGTGTTTCTTATGTTTCCAATACAGTGAGGACTCCTGTGGTTTTGAGCATGTGTTTCTTATGTTTCCAATACAGTGAGGACTCCTGTGGTTTTGAGCATGTGTTTCTTATGTTTCCAATACAGTGAGGACTCCTGTGGTTTTGAGCATGTGTTTCTTATGTTTCCAATACAGTGAGGACTCCTGTGGTTTTGAGCATGTGTTTCTTATGTTTCCAATACAGTGAGGACTCCTGTGGTTTTGAGCATGTGTTTCTTATGTTTCCAATACAGTGAGGACTCCTGTGGTTTTGAGCATGTGTTTCTTATGTTTCCAATACAGTGAGGACTCCTGTGGTTTTGAGCATGTGTTTCTTATGTTTCCAATACAGTGAGGACTCCTGTGGTTTTGAGCATGTGCTTCTTATGTTTCCAATACAGTGAGGACTCCTGTGGTTTTGAGCATGTGTTTGTTGGTGAGTCTAAGAAAGGGAAGGAGATCACGGGGTTCCACAACTGGGTTCAGTTCTATCTGCAGGAGAAGCACGGCAATGTGGATTACAAGGGTTACAAGGCCCAGGGCAACAGGAACACTGTAAGACATTCTAGAACAATCTCCCTATCTTATCGGCAGAGTTACATTTCACACTGGTCCATACACAAGAGACTTGTTTTCAGAAATGTAGCTCTATGGTTGTTGTCTTGCTCTGGTAATTAGTTCAACTTTTGTGTGTGTTTTTTAGTGTTTACATTTTACTGACTGATTTCAAGACACCCAAAACTGTGGCCACCACTGTAAACTTCCCAAATCATACATTATATTTAACCGTATGTTATATGCGGCAGGGTAGCCTAGTGGTTAGAGCGTTGGATCAGTAACCGAAAGGTTGCAAGTTCAAATCCCCGAGCTGACAAGGTACAAATCTGTCGTTCTGCCCCTGAACAAGGCAGTTAACCCCACTGTTCCTAGGCCACAATTGAAAATAAGAATTTGTTCTTAACTAGTTAAATAAAAATGTAAAACATGTACACCACATGGCTGTAAACCCAAATCATACATTATATTTAAAAATGTTATGTACACCACACGGCATGTTTATTATAGTCATTATATCACATCTGTTACCTTTAATAACTCTACACTATGTGTGTCAGTCAGATGAGGAAGTCCACGTCCTGAAATACCATATTACACATGAATAACACCTTTATTATAGGGGTGGCAGGTAGCCTTGTGGGTAGAGAGTTGGGCCTATAACCGGAAGGTTGCTGGATCGAATCCCCGAGCCGACAAGGTTTTTTTTTAAAAACTGTTGTTTTGACCTCTCTGTGCAGCCAGATGAGGATGACCACGTTCTGAACCTTCAATTCAGCTGGAAGGGCCTGGTCAAGCCTGTGGGAAGCTCCTTCATCGGGGTCAGCCCAGAGTTCGAGGTCGCCCTCTTCACCATTCTCTTCCTCGCGTCGACTGAGAAGGTGAGCGGTTGCGTGATTGACCACACGGGGTTCAAACCTGGGTCTATGAGACTGTGTTGGCCTGTAGTGCTGAAGCCTAGGCCCTAGAAGACATTAGCTTGGGGAGCTAGTGCTCGATCTCAGATCTCAGGCTGGGTTACTCATGGTTCCCTGAACCACCCTGATGACACGTCTTATCAACCTGAAGTCATCATAGCTAACATTACCCCTCCAGACTGAATACATAACATGACCCCTCCAGACTGAATAAACTACTGTTCTGACCAGCATAACATGACCCCTCCAGACTGAATAAACTACTGTTCTGACCAGTATAACATGACCCCTCCAGACTGAATAAACTACTGTTCTGACCAGCATAACATGACCCCTCCAGACTGAATACATAACATGATCCCTCCAGGCTGAATAAACTACTGTTCTGACCAGCATAACATGACCCCTCCAGACTGAATAAACTACTGTTCTGACCAGCATAACATGACCCCTCCAGTCTGAATACATAACATGATCCCTCCAGGCTGAATAAACTACTGTTCTGACCAGCATAACATGACCCCTCCAGACTGAATAAACTACTGTTCTGACCAGTATAACATGACCCCTCCAGACTGAATACATAACATGACCCCTCCAGGCTGAATAAACTACTGTTCTGACCAGCATAACATGACCCCTCCAGACTGAATACATAACATGACCCTTCCAGTCTGAATAAACTACTGTTCTGACCAGCATAACATGACCCCTCCAGTCTGAATAAACTACTGTTCTGACCAGTATAACATGACCCCTCCAGACTGAATAAACTACTGTTCTGACCAGTATAACATGACCCCTCCAGACTGAATAAACTACTGTTCTGACCAGTATAACATGACCCCTCCAGACTGAATACATAACATGACCCCTCCAGACTGAATACATAACATGACCCCTCCAGACTGAATAAACTACTGTTCTGACCAGCATAACATGACCCCTCCAGACTGAATAAACTACTGTTCTGACCAGCATAACATGACCCCTCCAGACTGAATAAACTACTGTTCTGACCAGCATAACATGACCCCTCCAGACTGAATACATAACATGACCCCTCCAGACTGAATAAACTACTGTTCTGACCAGTATAACAGGACCCCTCCAGACTGAATACATAACATGTCCCCTCCAGACTGAATACATAACATGACCCCTCCAGACTGAAGAAACTACTGTTCTGACCAGCATAACATGACCCCTCCAGACTGAATAAACTACTGTTCTGACCAGTATAACATGACCCCTCCAGTCTGAATAAACTACTGTTCTGACCAGCATAACATGACCCCTCCAGACTGAATACATAACATGACCCCTCCAGACTGAATAAACTACTGTTCTGACCAGTATAACATGACCCCTCCAGGCTGAATAAACTACTGTTCTGACCAGCATAACATGACCCCTCCAGGCTGAATACATAACATGACCCCTCCAGACTGAATAAACTACTGTTCTGACCAGCATAACATGACCCCTCCAGACTGAATAAACTACTGTTCTGACCAGCATAACATGACCCCTCCAGACTGAATACATAACATGACCCCTCCAGACTGAATAAACTACTGTTCTGACCAGCATAACATGACCCCTCCAGACTGAATAAACTACTGTTCTGACCAGCATAACATGACCCCTCCAGACTGAATAAACTACTGTTCTGACCAGCATAACATGACCCCTCCAGACTGAATAAACTACTGTTCTGACCAGCATAACATGACCCCTCCAGACTGAATCAGCACAGTTCTGGAAAAGGGTTGTGAATTTGGATGCAGCCCAACGTTGGTGTTGATGAGGAGAACCCTAGCCAGTATATAAATGGGTGGATGTATTGGCTAACGTTAGCCTTGTGGTTTATGTACAGGTGACCACGGCCGTGGTGAAGGTGGACGAGTACCTGCTAGAGATGGTGGTGTATCGTCAGGGGCGATCCATCGGAACCTCCTACCCCAAACTACTTAGCAGCAACAACAGGGACCTGTAGTGGGGAGATCTACGCACCCTGATTCTGAAATCAGGCCCAAATGGAACCCTATTCCCTATGTAGTGCACTGCTTTCAACCAGGGCCCATAGGGCTAGGAGTGCACTATATAGGGAATAGGGTTCCATAGGGCTTTGGTCTAAAGTAGTGCACTATATAGGGAATAGGGTGCCATAGGGCTCTGGTCTACAGTAGTGCACTATATATAGGGAATAGGGTGCCATAGGGCTCTGGTCTAAAGTAGTGCACTATATATAGGGTGCCATAGGGCTCTGGTCTAAAGTAGTGCACTATGTAGGGAATAGGGTGCCATTTGGGGCCTAGTCAGAATCATCTGTCATGTCGTGTACTGTGTTTTTGACTCCATATTGTTATTAGGTTGTGTCCTCCATCAAATCCTTAACCTCGTTGCCAGGTTCAATTACTAATTACAGATCCTGGATCATTCATCATTTTGTTATTAGGTTGTGTCCTCCTCCATCAAATCCTTAACCTCGTTGCCAGGTTCAATTACTAATTACAGATCCTGGATCATTCATCATTTGCTCTGAACTATTATATTAGAGGTTACAGTTGATCCAGGACCAGGATTGTGTCTCTCTCTGCTACCAGCTCTCCTCTCTGTCCTGAATATTCCGTTCTGGTCCTTGGTCTTTCACAAAGCAGAGGGCTGTTTTTATTTCCTGTTAAGAAAACTACTAAAGCATTTTGACAATCCATTAAAACCTAGATTTACTATGATAGGAACCTGATTGTCTAACATTATATTAACAGTGTTGTACTCTTGTTTTTTACATATTACTTATGATTATTAAGTTTAATTTCTGCTTGAAGAAAATAAAACAAGTATACTATCTTGTTTATTTCTCCTTTATTTAACCAGGTAGACCAGTTGAGAACAACTAATTTACAACTGAGACCTGGCCAAGATAAAGCAAAGCAGTGCGACACAAACAACAACACAGAGTTACACATGGAATAAACAAATATACAGTCAATAATACAGTAGAAAAGCTTCTCCTGTGCTTTTATTTTGAAGATTAAAAAAAAAAATGGTTACAGTACGTCTCCTCGGCAGAAAACAATACAATCAGGTCAGACTAGAGTATGTTAAACTACAATTTCCATGGAAAGATCTCAGGTTTATTTCACTCAATAGTAGAAGGTTACATGAATGATGCATCGGACGTAATCATGATCTGCCTAAGAACAGGTCTGTATGGAGGAATGTAATCATGATCTGCCTAAGAACAGGTCTGTATGGAGGAATGTAATCATGATCTGCCTAAGAACAGGTCTGTATGGAGGAATGTAATCAGGATCTGCCTAAGAACAGGTCTGTATTGAGGAATGTAATCAGGATCTGCCTAAGAACAGGTCTGTATTGAGGAATGTAATCATGATCTACCTAAGAACAGGTCTGTATTGAGGAATGTAATCATGATCTGCCTAAGAACAGGTCTGTATTGAGGAATGTAATCATGATCTGCCTAAGAACAGGTCTGTATTGAGGAATGTAATCAGGATCTGCCTAAGAACAGGTATGTATTGAGGAATGTAATCATGATCTGCCTAAGAACAGGTCTGTATGGAGGAATGTAATCATGATCTGCCTAAGAACAGGTCTGTATGGAGGAATGTAATCATGATCTGCCTAAGAACAGGTCTGTATGGAGGAATGTAATCATGATCTGCCTAAGAACAGGTCTGTATGGAGGAATGTAATCAGGATCTGCCTAAGAACAGGTCTGTATTGAGGAATGTAATCAGGATCTGCCTAAGAACAGGTCTGTATTGAGGAATGTAATCATGATCTACCTAAGAACAGGTCTGTATTGAGGAATGTAATCATGATCTGCCTAAGAACAGGTCTGTATTGAGGAATGTAATCATGATCTGCCTAAGAACAGGTCTGTATTGAGGAATGTAATCAGGATCTGCCTAAGAACAGGTATGTATTGAGGAATGTAATCATGATCTGCCTAAGAACAGGTCTGTATGGAGGAATGTAATCATGATCTGCCTAAGAACAGGTCTGTATTGAGGAATGTAATCATGATCTGCCTAAGAACAGGTCTGTATTGAGGAATGTAATCATGATCTGCCTAAGAACAGGTCTGTATGGAGGAATGTAATCATGATCTGCCTAAGAACAGGTCTGTATTGAGGAATGTAATCATGATCTGCCTAAGAACAGGTCTGTATTGAGGAATGTAATCAGGATCTGCCTAAGAACAGGTCTGTATTGAGGAATGTAATCAGGATCTGCCTAAGAACAGGTCTGTATTGAGGAATGTAATCAGGATCTGCCTAAGAACAGGTCTGTATTGAGGAATGTAATCAGGATCTGCCTAAGAACAGGTCTGTATTGAGGAATGTAATCAGGATCTGCCTAAGAACAGGTCTGTATTGAGGAATGTAATCATGATCTGCCTAAGAACAGGTCTGTATTGAGGAATGTAATCATGATCTGCCTAAGAACAGGTCTGTATTGAGGAATGTAATCATGATCTGCCTAAGAACAGGTCTGTATTGAGGAATGTAATCATGATCTGCCTAAGAACAGGTCTGTATTGAGGAATGTAATCATGATCTGCCTAAGAACAGGTCTGTATTGAGGAATGTAATCATGATCTGCCTAGGAACAGGTCTGTATTGAGGAATGTAATCAGGATCTGCCTAAGAACAGGTCTGTATTGAGGAATGTAATCATGATCTGCCTAAGAACAGGTCTGTATTGAGGAATGTAATCAGGATCTGCCTAAGAACAGGTCTGTATTGAGGAATGTAATCATGATCTGCCTAAGAACAGGTCTGTATTGAGGAATGTAATCATGATCTGCCTAAGAACAGGTCTGTATGGAGGAATGTAATCATGATCTGCCTAAGAACAGGTCTGTATTGAGGAATGTAATCATGATCTGCCTAAGAACAGGTCTGTATTGAGGAATGTAATCATGATCTGCCTAAGAACAGGTCTGTATTGAGGAATGTAATCAGGATCTGCCTAAGAACAGGTCTGTATTGAGGAATGTAATCATGATCTGCCTAAGAACAGGTCTGTATGGAGGAATGTAATCAGGATCTGCCTAAGAACAGGTCTGTATTGAGGAATGTAATCATGATCTGCCTAAGAACAGGTCTGTATTGAGGAATGCAATCATGATCTACCTAAGAACAGGTCTGTATTGAGGAATGTAATCATGATCTGCCTAAGAACAGGTCTGTATTGAGGAATGTAATCAGGATCTGCCTAAGAACAGGTCTGTATTGAGGAATGTAATCAGGATCTGCCTAAGAACAGGTCTGTATTGAGGAATGTAATCAGGATCTGCCTAAGAACAGGTCTGTATTGAGGAATGTAATCATGATCTGCCTAAGAACAGGTCTGTATATCATTATCATCAGTGATGTAAAGTACTTTAGTAAAAAATACTTTACAGTACTACTTAAGTAGTTTTATGGGATTATTATTATTACTCGATGTTCAGGGGGCAAAAGGGAGGACAAAAGGTGTTCCTAATCTTTTGTCCACTCAGTGTATATAATAATTTCTGTGTCCTTCAGGAGATGTGTGTTGATGTCCCATTTCTCCTCAAAATATCTGTTGTTTATGACATGTAAGAATTCCTCATTTTCTGTTCCATGTTTTTCTACAGCTTGTTTACGATCTCCATGTTGAATGATAAAGCAGGGGTCTGTCTTTTTCACCCCGCCCTCGGGGTGGCCGACGATGCAGATTCCACCCTCTAGAGACGGAAAGCTGAAGCTGTCAAGCAAGCTTGAAGGCAAGATGATGTCAGGATCTGAGCTAAGCTCCAGCAAAGCAAAGTCAACACAACCCAAATCAACTTTTCCATAGGCTACAACCTCACTTTGCACTGGTATCTGCTGCGTTCTCTCACCCAGGTCTTCAAAGTCAAACGTGACTGTTACCGATTGTTGTAGCTTGTTAGTTATCGGCTCATAGATTTGATGGACAACATGGGCGTTTGTAAGGATGAACTTTTTAAACAGAAGGAAGCCAGTTCCTTTTGGTGTCCCTTCAATTCTCACCTGACAAACAGAAGCACTCAGCTCCATTAGTCTCTTCACTTTCTTCACCTCTTGGAATCTCTGTGTTTTCTTTCCAAACTCTACTCTTAAGAATTGTTGCACGTCTGAAGGCTTTTTCAAATTCTCTCTCTCTTTCAAGTGATCTACCAAACCTGCATATTGGGAACGCAGGATGCTTAGGATCTCTTTAGAGTTTGGAATCTCTTGCCTTTTTTGCTTCACTACCAGAGAACTACCATCTTTTCCTGCCTCTTTTGACTGCAACTGTGTTTTAACTGTGTCTGTTGTGGTAGGACTCTGAGGAGAAAAATGTCTGAAAACACAACAGCCAGCTGGTCTGCACATGCTCTGAAGGGTGCGGCATGGGATGCGGCAGCTTTGCGAGGTTTAACGCGTTGGAATGACTTACATACATCTTCCGTGGAGACAGGAAGTACACAGCCCACTTCATCCTCAGTGGCTCTCCTCGGCAGTTCACAACCTTCGTTGAGAAAATGGTGTTCAGTTCATCCGGTAGCCCCGATGACATCTTTCCACACACTCTTGGCATTCTCTCAACCAGCTTCATGATGTAGTCACCTGGAATGCATTTCAATTAAGAAGTGTGACTTGTTAAAAGTTCATTTGTGTAATTTCTTTCCTTCTTAATGCATTTGAGCCAATCAGTTGTGTTGTGACAAGGGAGGGGTGGTATACAGAAGATAGCCCTATTTGATAAAAGACCAAGTCCATATGATGGCAAGAACCGCTTAAATGAGCAAAGAAAAACGACAGTCCATCATTACTTTAAGACATGGAGGTCAGTCAATGCGGAAAATGTAAAACATTTAGAAAATGTATTCAAGTGCAGTCTGGAAAACCATCAAGCATTTTGATGAAACTGTCTCTCATGCCACAGGAAAGGAAGACCCAGAGTTACCTCTGCTGCAGAGGATCAGTTCATTAGAGTTACCTGTCTCTCATGAGGACCGCCACAGGAAAGGAAGACCCAGAGTTACCTCTGCTGCAGAGGATCAGTTCATTAGAGTTACCTGTCTCTCATGAGGACCGCCACAGGAAAGGAAGACCCAGAGTTACCTCTGCTGCAGAGGACAAGTTCATTAGAGTTAACTGCACCTCAGATTGCAGCCCAAATAAATGCTTCACAGAGTTCAAGTAACAGACACAATCGCAACATCAACTGTTCAGAGGAGACTGCGTGAATCAGGCCTTCATGGTCGAATTGCTGCAAAGAATATAAAACTTTAAATGTATTTAGATTTTTTTTTGGTTTTGGTTACTACATGATTCCGTATGTGTTATTTCATAGTTTTGACGTCTTCACTATTATTATTTTAAATTGAGAAAAAAAGTAAAACATAAAGAATAACCCTGGAATGAGTCGGTGTGTCCAAACTCTTGACGGGTACTGTACATGTTAGTGTCACACATCTACTCCTAGTCCCTCTGTCCGGCGCTCAACGTCGCCTTTCTTCAAACCACCGGTCCTGGCAACCCATCACTACGCACACCTGGCAACCCATCACTACGCACACCTGGCAACCCATCACTACGCACACCTGACAACCCGTCACTACGCACACCTGGCAACCCATCACTACGCACACCTGGCAACCCGTCACTACGCACACCTGGCAACCCGTCACTACGCACACCTGGCAACCCATCACTACGCACACCTGGCAACCCATCACTACGCACACCTGGCAACCCGTCACTACGCACACCTGGCAACCCATCACTACGCACACCTGGCAACCCGTCACTACGCACACCTGGCAACCCGTCACTACGCACACCTGGCAACCCGTCACTACGCACACCTGGCAACCCGTCACTACGCACACCTGGCAACCCGTCACTACGCACACCTGGCAACCCATCACTACGCACACCTGGCAACCCGTCACTACGCACACCTGGCAACCCGTCACTACGCACACCTGGCAACCCGTCACTACGCACACCTGGCAACCCATCACTACGCACACCTGGCAACCCATCACTACGCACACCTGGCAACCCATCACTACGCACACCTGGCAACCCATCACTACGCACACCTGGCAACCCATCACTACGCACACCTGGCAACCCATCACTACGCACACCTGGCAACCCATCACTACGCACACCTGGCAACCCATCACTACGGACACCTGGCAACCCATCACTACGCACACCTGGCAACCCATCACTACGCACACCTGGCAACCCATCACTACGCACACCTGGCAACCCATCACTACGCACACCTGACAACCCATCACTACGCACACCTGGCAACCCATCACTACGTACACCTGGCAACCCATCACTACGTACACCTGGCAACCCATCACTACGCACACCTGGCAACCCATCACTATGCACACCTGGCAACCCATCACTACGCACACCTGGCAACCCATCACTACGCACACCTGACAACCCATCACTACGCACACCTGGCAACCCATCACTACGCACACCTGGCAACCCATCACTACGCACACCTGGCAACCCATCACTACGCACACCTGACAACCCATCACTACGCACACCTGGCAACCCATCACTACGTACACCTGGCAACCCATCACTACGTACACCTGGCAACCCATCACTACGCACACCTGGCAACCCATCACTATGCACACCTGGCAACCCATCACTACGTACACCTGGCAACCCATCACTACGGACACCTGGCAACCCATCACTACGCACACCTGGCAACCCATCACTACGCAGACCTGGACCGTATCACTTCCCTGATTAATTCCCCTATATCCGTTGTCATTTCCTGTGAGGGGTGGGAGGGCCAAGAGACCTGAGGTTTGAGCTTGGTTGGGTGGTTGGTTGAAGTTCCTCTTGCTGTTCTGTAGATAAACACCATGGTTTTGTAGTGGATGCAAGTTTTGACTGGAGGCCAGTAGAGTGTGAGGAGGAGCGGGGTGACATGAGAGAACTTGGGAAGGTTGAAAAACAGGCGGGCTGCAGTGTTCTGGATAAGTTGCAGGCCAACAGAGTTGCAGTTCTGGTCTACCTTCTACCTTCTGGTCTCTGCCACCAAGCCGGTCATCTCCATACGGGAGATGACAAGTGCCTGGATTAGGACCTGCGCTGCTTCCTGTGTGAGGTAGGGTCGTACTCTACGGCTGTTGTAGAGCGTGAACCTGCAGGAACGGTGTTTGCAGAGAACGACAGGGTGTTGTCCAGGGTCAAGCCAAGGTTCTTTGCACTCTGGGAGGGCGACACTGTGGAGTTGTCAACCGTGATCTCGTGGTCTTTAAGCGGCAGGCCTTCCCCGGGAGGAAGAGCAGCTCCATCTTGTCCAGGTTGAGCTTGAGGTGGTGGGCCGACATCCAACCTGAGATATCTGCCGGGCACGTAGAGATGCGTGTCGCCACCTGGGTGTCAGAACGGGGGAAGAAGGAAAGTACTTGTGTCGTCCGCATAGCAATGACAGGATTGACCACGTGTGGGCTATGACGACTACTAGTGATGGTAGAAGCAGTGGCGGTGGTTTAAGCCCAACTACTATCAATCAAATATTGTGATTGAGGGGGTGGGACTTCCGTCTAGGATTAGAATTTCACACCAGGATGTAAAATCACACCCAGTGTCATTTGACTATATTTGTTTTTTCAACAGGACCATGACCAACACACCTCCAGGCTGTGTAAGGGCTATTTGACCAAGAAGGATAGTGATGGAGTGCTGTGTCAGATGACCTGGCCTCCACAATCACCTGACCTCAACCCAATTGAGATGATTTGGGAGGAGATGGACCGCAGAGTGAAGGAAAAGCAGCCGACAAGTACTCAAGCATATGCAGGAGCTCCTTCAAGACTGTTGGAAAAGCATTCCCGGTGAAGCTGGTTGAGAGAATGCCAAGAGTGTGCAAAGCTGTCGCTGATGCAAAGGGTGGCTTCTTTGAAGAAACTAAACTAAAATATATTTTTATTCGTTTGACACTTTTTTGGTTACTACATGATTCCATATGTTATTTCATGGTTGATGTCTTCACTATTATTCTACAATTTAGTTTCTTTTTAAAAAACAACCTTGAAGTTGTTAACGTTTGACTGGTACTGTAGTTCAGTCTTCCATTAGGCCTATAGGAATCCCACTTTTGACTCTTACAAAAACGTACCATGGCACTTTAACTCATACGGTGGTATTGTAGGACTCATGGAAATGTGCCATGGTTTTAGCCTTGGCGTATGATGGTACTGCCATGCACCTAAATAACATGGTATTGCATCATACCGTGGTACCATGGTAGATATGGCTTATGGAAATACCATGGTTTTAAACCTGCATTATACATTCTACCCTGGTAACATACAATCATGATAAATGGTAGCAATAACTACATGGTACCATCTTAAATGTGTTAACATGCTACAACGGCAGTATAATCCATTAAATATATAAACCACCCACAAGGTCAAGAGGTCGGTTGGTATTGTATTGAACTAATACACCAGTATGGGCAAGTTTCTGATAGTCAGGCAGGTTACTATTGTTGGTCTGTAACATCCAATGGAAAGGGGTAAAACATTCTGGGGGGGGTGTGAGAGAACCTTCCGGACCATCGAATCTTATCGTGTTCATAGTACTCTAACCAAGGTTACTACAGCAACCAGTCCAGACACACCTTTCCTCCAATTACAAAAGCTCTAGAGATGGGCTGTCTTAGTGACAGTGAAAAGAACAATACTGATACATGTTAACCCTTGCAAGTCTTCTGGGGGTGAACTACTGTCCAAATATGCAATTCCATATAAAATTCATGTCATGTGTCAGTGTTTTTGATCACTCGGTTTGATGTACTCATTCAATTGAAAATGTGCTTAGAGTTTTGAAACTTGATGTGCTTAGAGTTGTGAAAGAGTTGTGATTCCCCACTGGGCCAGGTGTAAATGTTCTGGGAACTGCTTGTTGATTCCCCACTGGTCCAGGTGTAAATGCTCTGGGAACTGCTTGTTGATTCCCCACTGGTCCAGGTGTAAATGCTCTGACAACTGCTTGTTGATTCCCCACTGGGCCAGGTGTAAATGCTCTGGGAACTGCTTGTTGATTCCCCACTGGGCCAGGTGTGAATGTTCTGGGAACTGCTTGTTGATTCCCCACTGGGCCAGGTGAGAATGCTCTGACAACTGCTTGTTGATTCCCCACTGGGCCAGGTGAGAATGCTCTGGCCCAGTGGAGAATGCTTGTTGATTCCCCACTGGTCCAGGTGTGAATGCTCTGGGAACTGCTTGTTGATTCCCCACTGGGCCAGGTGAGAATGCTCTGGGAACTGCTTGTTGATTCCCCACTGGGCCAGGTGTGAATGCTCTGGAAACTGCTTGTTGATTCCCCACTGGGCCAGGTGTAAATGCTCTGGGAACTGCTTGTTGATTCCCCACTGAGCCAGGAGTGAATGCTCTGGGAACTGCTTGTTGATTCCCCACTGGGCCAGGTGGGAATGCTCTGGGAACTGCTTGTTGATTCCCCACTGGGCCAGGTGTAAATGCTCTGAGAACTGCTTGTTGATTCCCCACTGGGCCAGGTGTAAATGTTCTGGGAACTGCTTGTTGATTCCCCACTGAGCCAGGAGTGAATGCTCTGGGAACTGCTTGTTGATTCCCCACTGAGCCAGGAGTGAATGTTCTGGGAACTGCTTGTTGATTCCCCACTGAGCCAGGAGTGAATGCTCTGGGAACTGCTTGTTGATTCCCCACTGGGCCAGGTGTAAATGTTCTGGGAACTGCTTGTTGATTCCCCACTGAGCCAGGTGTGAATGCTCTGGGAACTGCTTGTTGATTCCCCACTGGTCCAGGTGAGAATGCTCTGGGAACTGCTTGTTGATTCCCCACTGGGCCAGGTGAGAATGCTCTGGGAACTGCTTGTTGATTCCCCACTGGGCCAGGTGTGAATGCTCTGGAAACTGCTTGTTGATTCCCCACTGGGCCAGGTGTAAATGCTCTGGGAACTGCTTGTTGATTCCCCACTGAGCCAGGAGTGAATGCTCTGGGAACTGCTTGTTGATTCCCCACTGGGCCAGGTGGGAATGCTCTGGGAACTGCTTGTTGATTCCCCACTGGGCCAGGTGTAAATGCTCTGAGAACTGCTTGTTGATTCCCCACTGGGCCAGGTGTAAATGTTCTGGGAACTGCTTGTTGATTCCCCACTGAGCCAGGAGTGAATGCTCTGGGAACTGCTTGTTGATTCCCCACTGAGCCAGGAGTGAATGTTCTGGGAACTGCTTGTTGATTCCCCACTGGGCCAGGTGTAAATGTTCTGGGAACTGCTTGTTGATTCCCCACTGAGCCAGGAGTGAATGCTCTGGGAACTGCTTGTTGATTCCCCACTGGGCCAGGTGTAATGTTCTGGGAACTGCTTGTTGATTCCCCACTGAGCCAGGTGTGAATGCTCTGGGAACTGCTTGTTGATTCCCCACTGGGCCAGGTGTGAATGCTCTGGGAGGCGTAAGTATACCCCCAACCAGTTTGATTACAATGTTGGATTTCAACCCCCCCCCCCCCCCCCCCAAAATACACCCCTTTCAAAAACAGTTGCAACAGGCCACCAACCAAAATCCTACCCTAAACACCAAACGTGTGTCAACAAGCCCAACCAAACCCCCCACCTACAAACTTGATCAAAAGTCACAATAGTCCTTAGCTTCCCCAAATACCACTGATCAAGAGCGTAACACATTTTTTTTTTGTCCCACAATTGACCAAGGACTCTACTTGATCCAAAATTGATTTTGTATTTTGTTTTTCCATATAGCCCGTAGTGGCTGTACGTAGACCTGTTGACAGGATTATACAACAAGCCCTCATACATGTCACCTGGGTCAGAAAAAATAACCACAGACTCAGCTGTCTGAAACTATCCCCTCGTGCCCCAACATGTCTGGATATAACTGAAGAACTCCTGGCAAACTTCATGTCTTCTTCATTTGGTCTGACCCGCTTGGTGGTACTGGGTGGACCAGACCTGTTGACCCGCTTGGTGGTACTGGGTAGACCAGACCTGTTGACCCGCTTGGTGGTACTGGGTGGACCAGACCTGTTGACCCGCTTGGTGGTACTGGGTAGACCAGACCTGTTGACCCGCTTGGTGGTACTGGGTAGACCAGACCTGTTGACCCGCTTGGTGGTACTGGTGGTAGACCAGACCTGTTGACCCGCTTGGTGGTACTGAGTAGACCAGACCTGTTGACCCGCTTGGTGGTACTGGGTAGACCAGACCTGTTGACCCGCTTGGTGGTACTGAGTAGACCAGACCTGTTGACCCGCTTGGTGGTACTGAGTAGACCAGACCTGTTGACCTGCTTGGTGGTACTGAGTAGACCAGACCTGTTGACCCGCTTGGTGGTACTGGGTAGACCAGACCTGTTGACCTGCTTGGTGGTACTGGGTAGACCAGACCTGTTGACCCGCTTGGCGGTACTGAGTAGACCAGACCTGTTGACCCGCTTGGTGGTACTGGGTAGACCAGACCTGTTGACCCGCTTGGTGGTACTGGGTAGACCAGACCTGTTGACC
The DNA here is from genome assembly GCF_013265735.2 of Oncorhynchus mykiss. Lineage (NCBI taxonomy): Eukaryota > Metazoa > Chordata > Actinopteri > Salmoniformes > Salmonidae > Oncorhynchus > Oncorhynchus mykiss. The sequence goes on along the minus strand of NC_048572.1, from coordinate 88,853,827 downwards.
CGCTTGGTGGTACTGGGTGGACCAGACCTGTTGACCCGCTTGGTGGTACTGGGTAGACCAGACCTGTTGACCCGCTTGGTGGTACTGGGTGGACCAGACCTGTTGACCCGCTTGGTGGTACTGGGTAGACCAGACCTGTTGACCCGCTTGGTGGTACTGAGTAGACCAGACCTGTTGACCTGCTTGGTGGTACTGAGTAGACCAGACCTGTTGACCTGCTTGGTGGTACTGAGTAGACCAGACCTGTTGACCCGCTTGGTGGTACTGGGTGGACCAGACCTGTTGACCCGCTTGGTGGTACTGAGTAGACCAGACCTGTTGACCTGCTTGGTGGTACTGGGTGGACTAGACCTGTTGACCCGCTTGGTGGTACTGAGTAGACCAGACCTGTTGACCTGCTTGGTGGTACTGAGTAGACCAGACCTGTTGACCTGCTTGGTGGTACTGAGTAGACCAGACCTGTTGACCCGCTTGGTGGTACTGGGTGGACCAGACCTGTTGACCCGCTTGATGGTACTGAGTAGACCAGACCTGTTGACCCGCTTGGTGGTACTGGGTAGACCAGACCTGTTGACCTGCTTGGTGGTACTGGGTGGACCAGACCTGTTGACCCGCTTGGTGGTACTGAGTAGATCAGATCTGTTGACCCGCTTGGTGGTACTGAGTAGACCAGACCTGTTGACCTGCTTGGTGGTACTGAGTAGACCAGACCTGTTGACCCGCTTGGTGGTACTGGGTGGACCAGACCTGTTGACCCGCTTGATGGTACTGAGTAGACCAGACCTGTTGACCCGCTTGGTGGTACTGGGTAGACCAGACCTGTTGACCCGCTTGGTGGTACTGGGTGGACCAGACCTGTTGAACCGCTTGGTGGTACTGGGTAGACCAAACCTGTTGACCCGCTTGGTGGTACTGAGTAGACCAGACCTGTTGACCCGCTTGGTGGTACTGGTGGTAGACCAGACCTGTTGACCCGCTTGGTGGTACTGAGTAGACCAGACCTGTTGACCCGCTTGGTGGTACTGGGTAGACCAGACCTGTTGACCCGCTTGGTGGTACTGAGTAGACCAGACCTGTTGACCCGCTTGGTGGTACTGAGTAGACCAGACCTGTTGACCTGCTTGGTGGTACTGAGTAGACCAGACCTGTTGACCCGCTTGGTGGTACTGGGTAGACCAGACCTGTTGACCTGCTTGGTGGTACTGGGTAGACCAGACCTGTTGACCCGCTTGGCGGTACTGAGTAGACCAGACCTGTTGACCCGCTTGGTGGTACTGGGTAGACCAGACCTGTTGACCCGCTTGGTGGTACTGGGTAGACCAGACCTGTTGACCCGCTTGGTGGTACTGGGTGGACCAGACCTGTTGACCCGCTTGGTGGTACTGGGTAGACCAGACCTGTTGACCCGCTTGGTGGTACTGGGTGGACCAGACCTGTTGACCCGCTTGGTGGTACTGGGTAGACCAGACCTGTTGACCCGCTTGGTGGTACTGAGTAGACCAGACCTGTTGACCTGCTTGGTGGTACTGAGTAGACCAGACCTGTTGACCTGCTTGGTGGTACTGAGTAGACCAGACCTGTTGACCCGCTTGGTGGTACTGGGTGGACCAGACCTGTTGACCCGCTTGGTGGTACTGAGTAGACCAGACCTGTTGACCTGCTTGGTGGTACTGGGTGGACTAGACCTGTTGACCCGCTTGGTGGTACTGAGTAGACCAGACCTGTTGACCTGCTTGGTGGTACTGAGTAGACCAGACCTGTTGACCTGCTTGGTGGTACTGAGTAGACCAGACCTGTTGACCCGCTTGGTGGTACTGGGTGGACCAGACCTGTTGACCCGCTTGATGGTACTGAGTAGACCAGACCTGTTGACCCGCTTGGTGGTACTGGGTAGACCAGACCTGTTGACCTGCTTGGTGGTACTGGGTGGACCAGACCTGTTGACCCGCTTGGTGGTACTGAGTAGATCAGATCTGTTGACCCGCTTGGTGGTACTGAGTAGACCAGACCTGTTGACCTGCTTGGTGGTACTGAGTAGACCAGACCTGTTGACCCGCTTGGTGGTACTGGGTGGACCAGACCTGTTGACCCGCTTGATGGTACTGAGTAGACCAGACCTGTTGACCCGCTTGGTGGTACTGGGTAGACCAGACCTGTTGACCCGCTTGGTGGTACTGGGTGGACCAGACCTGTTGAACCGCTTGGTGGTACTGGGTAGACCAAACCTGTTGACCCGCTTGGTGGTACTGAGTAGACCAGACCTGTTGACCCGCTTGGTGGTACTGGTGGTAGACCAGACCTGTTGACCCGCTTGGTGGTACTGAGTAGACCAGACCTGTTGACCCGCTTGGTGGTACTGGGTAGACCAGACCTGTTGACCCGCTTGGTGGTACTGAGTAGACCAGACCTGTTGACCCGCTTGGTGGTACTGAGTAGACCAGACCTGTTGACCTGCTTGGTGGTACTGAGTAGACCAGACCTGTTGACCCGCTTGGTGGTACTGGGTAGACCAGACCTGTTGACCTGCTTGGTGGTACTGGGTAGACCAGACCTGTTGACCCGCTTGGCGGTACTGAGTAGACCAGACCTGTTGACCCGCTTGGTGGTACTGGGTAGACCAGACCTGTTGACCCGCTTGGTGGTACTGGGTAGACCAGACCTGTTGACCCGCTTGGTGGTACTGGGTAGACCAGACCTGTTGACCCGCTTGGTGGTACTGAATAGACCAGACCTGTTGACCCGCTTGGTGGTACTGAGTAGACCAGACCTGTTGACCCGCTTGGTGGTACTGGGTAGACCAGACCTGTTGACCCGCTTGGTGGTACTGAGTAGACCAGACCTGTTGACCTGCTTGGTGGTACTGAATAGACCAGACCTGTTGACCCGCTTGGTGGTACTGAGTAGACCAGACCTGTTGACCTGCTTGGTGGTACTGAGTAGACCAGACCTGTTGACCCGCTTGGTGGTACTGGGTAGACCAGACCTGTTGACCCGCTTGGTGGTACTGGGTAGATCAGACCTGTTGACCCGCTTGGTGGTACTGGGTAGACCAGACCTGTTGACCCGCTTGGTGGTACTGGGTAGACCAAACCTGTTGATAGATTTCTCAGGTGCTTCGACCTTTAACCTCCATAGCGGATGCTTGACCGACTGGGTATACCTTATAATCTCCACCCGGCATAGCCAGAAGAGGACTGGCCACCCCACATAGCCTGGTTCCTCTCTAGGTTTCTTCCTAGGTTTTGGCCTTTCTAGGGAGTTTTTCCTAGCCACCGTGCTTCTTCACCTGCATTGCTTGCTGTTTGGGGTTTTAGGCTGGGTTTGTATACAGCACTTTGAGATATCAGCTGATGTAAGAAGGGCTTCATAAATACATTTGATTGATTGATTGATTGATTGACCTAGTTTCAGTCAGACCCTGAGTATCACCACGGTGGAATGTGAAAAACCGGTATGTGTGGTTTGAACTCTAAGCCAATCAGGACAGTGGGTGTGATATTTACATCCTGGTGTGAAGTCCCGCCCACTCATAAATCACAAGATTAGCATTTTTTTTTAAAGTTGAACTGTCCGGACCCACATCATCAGCCCCTCCCCACCAATACACACCGACACACAACCCCACCCCCTCCTGGCGAGCCCATCACAAATGTAAACATTCTCACTGGTTAATGAAATTGGACAATGGAGTATAGGGGTTATGCCCAGACATGGAACTCCCATCCTAACTGACTCATCACATCAACCCCCACTGTGTCACCATAGGTCACAGTACAAGCCCCTTGATCAACACAATAGTCTATGTCACTCCAACCAACACCTTTCACAACATGTCTGCACACAGACACTAGGATCCCTCCTCCCATCTACAACACTGTAATCAGAATAGTGGGTGTGATATTTACATTCAACATGTGGTAATGCCCCAGTCACTCAGAATAGTGGGTGTGATATTTACATTCAACATGTGGTAATGCCCCAGCCACTCAGAATAGTGGGTGTGATATTTACATTCAACATGTGGTAATGCCCCAGACATTCAGAATAGTGGGTGTGATATTTACATTCAACATGTGGTAATGCCCCAGCCACTCAGAATAGTGGGTGTGATATTTACATTCAACATGTGGTAATGCCCCAGCCACTCAGAATAGTGGGTGTGATATTTACATTCAACATGTGGTAATGCCCCAGCCACTCAGAATAGTGGGTGTGATATTTACATTCAACATGTGGTAATGCCCCAGACATTCAGAATAGTGGGTGTGATATTTACATTCAACATGTGGTAATGCCCCAGCCACTCAGAATAGTGGGTGTGATATTCAAATCCTAGGTCGGAAGTCGCATCCCCTCATCAACCACAATATTTGATTGATAGTTTGACAGTTTAAGCCCAATACTAACCACCACTACCACTATTACTACTAAGCGCAAACCAGATGGGATGGAACATCACTGCAGAATGCTGTGGTAGCCATGCTGGTTAAGTGTGCCTTGAATTTTAAATAAATCACCAACAGTGTCACCAGCAAAGCACCATCACACCTCCTCCTCCTTGCTTCACGGTGGGAACCACTCATGTGGAGATCATCCGTTCACCTACTCTGCTTCTCACAAAGACACGGTGTTTGGAACCAAAAATCTCTAATTGTGGACTCATCAGATCAAAGGACAGCTTTCCACCGGTCTAATGTCCATTACTCGTGTTTCTTGGCCCAAGCAAGTATCTTCTTCTTATTGGTGTCCTTTAGTATTGGTTTCTTTACAGCAATTCAACCATGAAGGCCTGATTCACGCAGTCTCCTCTGAACAGTTGATGTTGAGATGTGTCTGTTACTTGAACTCTGTGAAGCATTTATTTGAGCTGCAATTTCTGAGGCTGGTAACTCTAATGAACTTGTCCCCTGCAGCAGAGGTAACTCTGGGTCTTCCTTTCCTGTGGTGGTCCTCATGAGAGACAGGTAACTCTAATGAACTTATCCTCTGCAGCAGAGGTAACTCTGGGTCTTCCTTTCCTGTGGTGGTCCTCATGAGAGACAGGTAACTCTAATGAACTGATCCTCTGCAGCAGAGGTAACTCTGGGTCGTCCTTTCCTGTGGTGGTCCTCATGAGAGACAGGTAACTCTAATGAACTGATCCTCTGCAGCAGAGGTAACTCTGGGTCTTCCTTTCCTGTGGCGGTCCTCATGAGAGCCAGTTTCATCATAGTGCTTGATGGTTTTCCAGACTGCACTTGAAGAAACTTTCAAAGTTCTTGAAATTTTCCGCATTGACCTTCATGTCTTAAAGTAATGATGGACTGTTGTTTCTCTTTGCTCATTTGAGCTGTTCTTCCCATAATATGGACTTGGTCTTTTACCAAATAGGGCTATCTTCTGTATACCCCCCCCCCCCCCTACCTTGTCACAATACAACTGATTGGCTCAAATGCATTAAGAAGGAAAGAAATTACACAAATTAACAAGGCACACCTGTTAATTGAAATTAATTCCAGGTGACGACCTCATGAAGCTGGTTGAGAGAATGCTAAGAGTGTACAATGCTGTCATCAAGGCAAAGGGTGGCTACTTTGAAGAATCTCAAATATGAAATGTATTTAGATTTGTTTAACACTTCATGATTCCATATGTGTTATTTTATAGTTTTTATGTCTTCACTGAAAATAGTAAAAATAAAGAAAAACCCTTGAATGAGCAGGTGTGTCCACATTTTTTGACGTGGGGAAATGTGTTTTTAGTTTCAATACTCTTTTGGATTTGTTTTTTAAAATTCATTACATTTGGATTCCCTGGTCCCACTGGGGCAGTTTAAAACCCTGATGATAAATTAGTTGACCTAGTTGTGCAATTGTTTTGATTGATTGACTTGAATAATTTGTTTTTATGATGTTCTAATGTAATGTCCTCGTTATTGTATCTTGTTATTCTGTCTTGTATCTTGTCGAATGATCTTTTATTTGATGTCCTCGGGGCACCATTGCAAATGAGACCTTGGTCTCAATTGGGCTCCCCTGGTTATATAAAACTTAATGAACACGTATTTTAGATGCTTTTCAATGACAGCCACAGCTCATTAATCAGCTAGGCCTATTGCCACACATTGCCCAAATTGTGGGCTTCCCAATATAGGCATAGACCCGCCCTTGTGATTTGAATCCACACCTGTGTTCTTACAGAAACTAATGATCCTCTGTGTTTTTTGGTGCAGTATTTTGAATGGTTTTATTTAGACAGGTGTAATCATATAATTTTGGCAAAAACATGAATTTAGTTTAGTGGAAGCAGGGACCTGAACAGTGTACCAGCAAACCTTCCTTTTTTAATTCGTTAAGAGTGGGATATCATATAATTCATTTTACCGACACAAAAATAACCCACCTTGTCTAACTTATTTTGTTTTATGACATTTATAAAGTTTACCCGCAAATGTTCTGTTCACCAACAGGTCTGTCATGACATGTATTATCCCACGTACTTTACTCGTATAAAAAGGTTGGGTAGAAACGGGGTTATTGTGAATATTTTATTTGGACAGGCAACGAGGTATGGTAGAGCGGACAAGGCCACATAACACCATCCCATAATACCAGCCCATACATAATACCAGCCCTTCTTCAATGCGGGGTAGCGATGTCACAAGGATCCAGAACAGCAAGGACCGTGAGATGACTCAGACGACTTTAAGCCCGTTTAACCAAAGCTGAGTTAGGCTTTTGTATCATTTTCTTCGTGAGTAAAATCCTGCTGTCAATTCCAGTCATGAGATTGCACATGATATCTGAGTCAGAAGTCTGTATAAATTGTAATTACTACGCTACCATGGCCTATTTATTGCCTTACCTCCTCACGCCATTTGCAGTTTGTCTACTGTGTTATTGACTGTACGTTTGTTTATTCCATGTGTAACTCTGTGTCGTTGTCTGTGTCACACTGCTTTGCTTTATCTTGGCCAGGTCGCAGTTGTAAATGAGAACTTGTTCTCAACTGGCCTACCTGGTTAAATAAAGGTGTTCTCAACTAGCCTACTTGGTTAAATAAAGGTGAAATAAATAAATTATTATTACATTCACTTCATTATATTTTATTCTATGTATTGTATTATTTCATTATTATAGGCCTGATTTACTTGTAGGCAAACGAAATTAGGACTGCATGAAACATCACTGAGAAGAGACGCACCCAACGTGATTTGGACTTATATTTTGAAATCCCAGAATGTCGAACTCGGAAGTGAATATTACCCTCACGCATGCGCGTACCGTCAATCTGGGGGACATGTGTTTTCAAGCACGAAATCGTTTTTCTAGCAACTGTTTCTAGCTAGTTAAAATCATATTTCTTTCAGCTCATGTTTTGCACGTAAGTTACAACAGTTACCCTTTACTGGTTTTGATTGTTTCCGGTGACAGAGTCGGAATAATCTCAACAGAAACACGTGAGAAAGGTTATTTGTTAGTTACTGTAGCATTCATCGTTAGGACAGCATGGGGCCCGTAATAGAGCTCATTGCTGGAAGTTACGAGCAGATCGCCTTTGGTTACCGGGTGTCTACAGGTGAAGAGGTATGTTGCTTTAGTTACTCAGCTTGGATTTTGATACCTGATTGTCCTGTATATATGACAAACTATACTGTTTACCTTTTGCGAACCGATTAACGTTAGTTAACAGAGTCGGGGAGTATGTAACGGATGACACCGAAACGAACTAATCCGTGACGTTACCAGCAAACATGTTGTAATAAGATTACAAATACTTAAAAAAAGGTGTAAACCAATACTTCTAGGATTCATTTTAAATTAAGAATGTTGGTGTGGCTGTAACGTTACAAGTCCCATGACTCTTCCAGTAACATTGGGAGGGGGGTGTTGATCTTTAGACAGTTTTTCAGTTTAATCCAAACTCACTGTGAACCTAATGGTAATGTTATTCATCACTCTATTGCCCCTTTGATAAAGGCGTTAGCTTCCACCGCTAAACTGCTAATATAATGTATACCTGTATTGCCTCTATTGATCAAACCTCCATTGCCATATGTTTGGAAGCAGGTCTCATTGCTGTATTGTCTATCTGCAGGAGTGGACAGCCACAGCAGACTTCACCCACCATGCCCACACTGCCTCAGTGTCCGCGGTGGCCACCAGCGAGAGGTATATCGCTACAGGAAGCAGAGACGAGACCATCCAGATCTACGACATGAAGAAGAGGGTTGAACATGGAGCTCTGCTGCATCACGACGGTAAGAGAGATGACATGAAGAAGAGGGTTGAACATGGAACTCTGCTGCGTCAGGGGTGTATTCATTAGTCGAACACTGTAGCAAAATGTTTAGCAATGGAACCATTTACTCCAGTAGGGAAAAACATTTTTGTAAGAGAAAGAGCATAGAAAATGTTTCTGCATCGTGACGGTGAGTTCAGGAAAACCACTTTTTGGAAATCAGTCTAGTAATGTTCAGGTTTTGAGAGCTGCAGAATCTCACCTGCTACAGCAACAATCGGTTCCCAATCTGACGATCTTGAAGGTACCTCACTAACTGCATCCAACATTAATTTATGACTTCAATGGCTAAGTTTTGACTGTCTATTCTTTCGACATGCAGGTTTGATTAAGTCACTGACACATTATTGTGTGGCCCATGGTCTTTAGGCATGGCAAGCCACTAATATCGATTGAAATATTGTTCCCCTAAGTGTTGCGGCTGCTGTAAGAGGACTTTAGTACCTCTGACCCAGTTTTCATTGTTATGATCTTTGTTCAGGTACCATTTCATGTCTGGAGTTCTATGGCTCCTCCCACCTGCTGAGTGGAGGACAGGACGGGCTGCTGTGTGTTTGGAGCACCAGGAACTGGGAGTGTCTTAAGTCCATCAGAGCACACAAGTAAGTTGTCACTCTCACAGAAATGATTAGGTTTTTCCAGAAATCCCGGTTGGAAGATTCCGCATGTCTGCTTATTCCCTTCTGAATCCTGGAATCTTCGAAACCGGGATTTCTGGGAAGTCAGCAGAATTTTGCAACCCCCACCGACAGACATGATTCTCAATATATAGTGTCAAACTAAGCATGTTTCCATCCACTATTTCTTAATGTTTTTTTTTTATGTGCGTAAAGTCATGACATATATAAAATAATCACGTCAAATGCCATTTTATTTGTCACATGGGCCGAATACAACAGACAAGCCCTGAACCAACAGTGCAGTTGGTTATTTACTAAATAAACAAAAGTAATAAAATAACAACGAGGCTATATATACAGGGGGTACAGAGTCAGTGTGCGGGGGTACAGGTGAGTTGAGGTGATTTGTACATATAGGTAGGGGTGAAGTGACTATGCATAGATTAACAGCGAGCAGCAGCAGTGTAAAAATAAAGGGGGGAATTGTCAATGTAAATAGTCCGGGTGGACATTTCATTAAGTGTTCAGCAGTCTTATGTCTTGGTGGTAGAAGCTGTTAAGAAGCCTTTTGGACCTAGACTTGATGCTCCGGTACCATTTGCCTTAGCGGAAGCAGAGAGAACAGTCTCTGACTTGGGTGACTGGAGTCTGACACCGCCGAGTATGTAGGTTCTGGATGGCAGGAAGCTTGGCCCCAGTGATGTACTGGGCCGTACGCACTACCCCCTGTAACGCCTTACGGTCAGATGCTGAGCAGTTGCCATACCAGGCGGTGATGCAACCGGTCAGGATGCCGTGGTCTGTGGATGCGAGGTCTGTGGATGCGTGGTCTGTGGATGTGAGGCCGTGGTCTGTGGATGCGAGGCCGTGGATGCGAGGCCGTGGTCTGTGGATGTGAGGCCGTGGTCTGTGGATGTGAGGCCGTGGTCTGTGGATGCGAGGCCGTGGATGCGAGGCCGTGGTCTGTGGATGCGAGGCCGTGGTCTGTGGATGCGTGGTCTGTGGATGCGAGGCCGTGGTCTGTGGATGCGAGGCCGTGGTCTGTGGATGCGAGGCCGTGGTCTGTGGATGCGAGGCCGTGGTCTGTGGATGCGAGGCCGTGGTCTGTGGATGCGAGGCCGTGGTCTGTGGATGCGAGGCCGTGGTCTGTGGATGCGAGGCCGTGGTCTGTGGATGCGAGGCCGTGGTCTGTGGATGCGAGGCCGTGGTCTGTGGATGCGAGGCCGTGGTCTGTGGATGCGAGGCCGTGGATGCGAGGCCGTGGTCTGTGGATGCGAGGCCGTGGTCTGTGGTTGCGAGTCTGTGGATGCGAGGCCGTGGTCTGTGGATGCGAGACCGTGGTCTGTGGATGCGAGGCCGTGGTCTGTGGATGCGAGGCCGTGGTCTGTGGATGCGAGGCCGTGGTCTGTGGATGCGAGGCCGTGGTCTGTGGATGCGAGGCCGTGGTCTGTGGATGCGAGGCCGTGGTCTGTGGATGCGAGGCCGTGGTCTGTGGATGCGAGGCCGTGGTCTGTGGATGCGAGGCCGTGGTCTGTGGATGCGAGGCCGTGGTCTGTGGATGCGAGGCCGTGGTCTGTGGATGCGAGGCCGTGGTCTGTGGATGCGAGGCCGTGGTCTGTGGATGCGAGGCCGTGGTCTGTGGATGCGAGGCCGGTTGAACGTTCTGCCAAATTGTCTAAAACAACGTTGGATGCAGCTTATGGTCGAGAAATTACTATTCAATTCTCTGGCAACATCTCTGATGGACATTCCTGCATTCAGCATGCCAAAACAAAACTTGGGACATCTGTGGAATTGTGTTGTGTGACAAAACTGCACATTTTAGTGGCCTTTTATTGTCCCTAGAAGAAGGTGTGTAATTAATGATCATGCTGTTTAATCAGCTTCTGGATATGCCACACCTGTCAGGTGGGTGGATTATCTTGGCGAAGGAGAAATGCTCACTAAAAAGGGATGTAAACAAATTTGTGCCCAACGTTTCAGAGAAAGAACATTTTTGTGCCGTATGGACCATTTCTGGGATGTTTTATTTCAGCTCATAAAACACGAGACCAACACTTAACATGTTGCGTTTACATTCTGGTTCAGTGTATTTATAATACAGATACTATTGGATGGAAACCTAATGACCTACGGGATTAACACGTCGATCCATTAAGGTCGCCAACTCTAAGGGGTCATGGGAAGCTAAGGGAATAATGTGCAGGTCTTTGTTCCATCCCAGCACTAACGTACGTGTTTTATTTCTTCTCCTCAGAGGTCAAGTTACGTCACTGTCCGTCCATCCCTCAGGGAAACTGGCCCTGACTGTCGGCACAGACAAGACACTCCGGTTTGCTTTCTGTTTTTGAGTACATTTTTGGTTCTTGTTGTAGGTGTTCGAAACATTCTCTAGGAACTAAAGTTGACTGACGGTTTTTGTGGTTGCAGAACGTGGAATCTAATCGACGGAAGATCGGCTTTCATCAAAAACATTAAACAGAGTAAGTTATCACTCAATCTGACCATGTACCCATTACACATTTAATGTTTTTAATTTGACCTTTTATTTTACTAGGCAAGTCAGTTAAGAACACATTCTTATTTTCAATGACGGCCTAGGAACAGTGGGTTAACTGCCTGTTCAGGGGCAGAACGACAGATTTGTACCTTGTCAGCTCGGGGGTTTGAACTCGCAACCTTCCGGTTACTAGTCCAACGCTCTAACCACTAGGCTACCCTGTCGCCCCAAGCTTCAGTATTTGACACATTTTGTATATGTAAAATAGTCACGGCCATTTTGTCTCTAACTCCCTCTCCTCTAGATGCGGTGATAGTGAAGTGGTCTCCCGAGGGGGATAAGTATGTGGTCGTGATCGGCGACAAGGTGGACGTTTATGACCTGGAAACAGCGACTCTGACATCAACCATCATCAACCCCAAGAGGATCTCATCCATCAAGTTCCTCACTGTGAGTTCTGGGCTTTACCCAGAAGGCTAGGGTTCTGGGCTCTTATCGAGAAGGCTAGTGGTTCTGGGCTCTTATCGAAAAGGCTAGGGGTTCTGGGCTCTTATCGAGAAGGCTAGGGGTTCTGGGCTCTTATCGAGAAGGCTAGAGGTTCTGGGCTCTTATCCAGAAGGCTAGGGGTTCTGGGCTCTTATCCAGAAGGCTAGGGGTTCTGGGCTCTTATCCAGAAGGCTAGGGGTTCTGGGCTCTTATCCAGAAGGCTAGGGGTTCTGGGCTCTTATCCAGAAGGCTAGGGGTTCTGGGCTCTTATCCAGAAGGCTAGGGGTTCTGGGCTCTTATCCAGAAGGCTAGGGGTTCTGGGCTCTTATCCAGAAGGCTAGGGGTTCTGGGCTCTTATCCAGAAGGCTAGGGGTTCTGGGCTCTTATCCAGAAGGCTAGGGGTTCTGGGCTCTTATCCAGAAGGCTAGGGGTTCTGGGCTCTTATCCAGAAGGCTATGGGTTATGGGCTCTTATCCAGAAGGCTAGGGGTTATGGGCTCTTATCCAGAAGGCTAGGGGTTCTGGGCTCTTATCCAGAAGGCTAGGGGTTCTGGGCTCTTATCCAGAAGGCTAGGGGTTCTGGGCTCTTATCCAGAAGGCTAGGGGTTCTGGGCTCTTATCCAGAAGGCTAGGGGTTATGGGCTCTTATCCAGAAGGCTAGGGGTTCTGGGCTTTTGTTAAGGATAATGTAAGATCACTAAAGTTTTATATTTAGTTCAGAGTGATCAACACAATGGTGAGCAATATTAAGAGTAATGCTTAATACACATGGTATATTTGTGTCAGTCAAGATGCAGGTTAATGGTGGTCACTAGACTTGATACACACCACTCTAGGTAAAATCACACGTAGAACACACACATACGCAGAACAGTAAAGAAACAGGATGGATGAATGTGAGAAGGGAAGCGACCTTTGTCCACTTAGAAGTAGCCGTTAGTTTTGTTGTCCCTTTTTGTATGGAGTAATTGGTTTGTTTGTCATCAGAATTCCATCCTGGCCATAGCTGGGGACGACGAGACAGTCAGGCTGTGTGACATCAACACTCAGAAGGTGCTCTGTGAGTTCGAGGCTCATGAAACCAGGTACGTAGAATTAATATCTATGGTTTCGCTGCTTCCTTCCTGTAATCATTATGTACATTTTAATTGTATGATTTAATAGAATTCTTGGATGTTTTCTTGGTAATTTTGGGGAATAAGTTGTGCTGAATATTGTCTTCACCTCTGTCAGGGTGAAATCGGTGGACAGTTTCACCGTGGATGACTTCTGTGTTCTGGTGACGGCGTCAAACGATGGCTTCATCAAAATGTGGAAACTTAACCTTGAGGTGTGTACCACCTGTCTACCTGTCCTTGAGGTGTGTATCACCTGTCTACCTGTCCTTGAGGTGTGTACCACCTGTCTACCTGTCCTTGAGGTGTGTACCACCTGTCTACCTGTCCTCTGCTTTCGTTCACTGTGACCCTCAACGGCCTGTAGGTGGAATTTGTATTTTATTTAGGCAGGGGGTGTCCCATTGAGACCAAGTGGTCTTCCATGAGAGCCCTGCATGACAAGACCAAGCATTTATACACTGTCTCTGGTAGGACCAAGCATTTACACACTGTCTCTGGTAGGACCAAGCATTTACACACTGTCTCTGGTAGGACTAGACCAAGCATTTACACACTGTCTCTGGTAGGACCAAGCATTTACACACTGTCTCTGGTAGGACTAGACCAAGCATTTACACACTGTCTCTGGTAGGACTAGACCAAGCATTTACACACTGTCTCTGGTAGGACCAAGCATTTACACACTGTCTCTGGTAGGACTAGACCAAGCATTTACACAGCGTCTCTGGTAGGACTAGACCAAGCATTTACACACTGTCTCTGGTAGGACCAAGCATTTACACACTGTCTCTGGTAGGACTAGACCAAGCATTTACACACTGTCTCTGGTAGGACCAAGCATTTACACACTGTCTCTGGTAGGACTAGACCAAGCATTTACACACTGTCTCTGGTAGTACCAAGCATTTACACACCGTCTCTGTAGGACTAGACCAAGCATTTACACACTGTCTCTGGTAGGACTAGACCAAGCATTTACACACTGTCTCTGGTAGGACCAAGCATTTACACACTGTCTCTGGTAGGACTAGACCAAGCATTTACACACTGTCTCTGGTAGGACTAGACCAAGCATTTACACACTGTCTCTGGTAGGACCAAGCATTTACACACTGTCTCTGGTAGGACTAGACCAAGCATTTACACACTGTCTCTGGTAGGACCAAGCATTTACACACTGTCTCTGGTAGGACTAGACCAAGCATTTACACACTGTCTCTGGTAGGACTAGACCAAGCATTTACACACTGTCTCTGGTAGGACTAGACCAAGCATTTACACACTCTCTGGTAGGACCAGACCAAGCATTTACACACTGTCTCTGGTAGGACCAAGCATTTACACACTGTCTCTGGTAGGACCAAGCATTTACACACTGTCTCTGGTAGGACTAGAGGGTTCCCAGGGTTGATGAACAGTAATGTTGCTCTAAAGAGGATGACATTGTATCATTCATCAGTGATGTCATCTATATTCACGGTTGTCTGTGTTGCTACTCGTCTTTTTAAGTAACCATGACGATTCCAAGAGTTGACACGATGGCACTAAACGCTGTGTTCTCTTCTCTGATCCGGTGGTCGTCTGTTGTGTTCCAGTCCTTGGAGCCTCCGGTCCTCCTGGGGAAGGTGAATACTACAGCTCGGTTGACCTGTCTGGCCGTGTGGAAGCCCACCACTCTACAGGAGCCTCCCCCAGAGGTCAAAACAGAACCTACCACGTCTCACGGTACTGGACTGTCTAATTCTTAATCAATAATAATAATATGCCATTTTAGCATTTTTTCCCAAAGTGACTGTCATGCACACGCATCCTGGTCCCGGTGCCAAAATGGCGCACATGGTAGTTTTTGCCCCAGTACTAAACACCTGATTCTATTAATCAGTTATGTAGTAGAAAAATAAACAACATTTTGGGTCACCAGGGTGAATGAAGAACCACAAATTACCCCAGTCCTGGTTTGGCTTTTCATCATTATTAGTGTTAGTGTTATACATTTATTTATATATTTATTTTTTAATTTTATTATAAGAAAGTTAAGAACAAATTCTTATTTTTTTATTTTATTTTAATTTTATTTTTTTGTTGAATTTTACCCCTTTTTCATGGTATCCAATTGTTGTAGTAGCTACTATCTTGTCTCGTACGGGCTCGGGAGAGACGAAGGTTGAAAGTCATGCGTCCTCCGATACACAACCCAACCAAGCCGCACTGCTTCTTAACACAGCGCGCATCCAACCCGGAAGCCAGCCGCACCAATGTGTCGGAGGCTACACCGTGCACCTGGCAACCTTGGCTAGCGCGCACTGCGCCCGGCCCGCCACAGGAGTCGCTGGTGCGCGATGAGACAAGGACACCCCTACCGACCAATCCCTCCCTAACCCGGACGACGCTAGGCCAATTGTGCGTCGCCCCACGGACCTCCCAGTCGCGGCCGGTTACGACAGAGCCCAGCGCGAGCCCAGCGCGAACCCAGGGACTCTGATGGCACAGCTGGCGCTGCAGTACAGCGCCCTTAACCACTGCGCCACCCGGGAGGCCCAAATTCTTATTTTCAATGGCGGCCTAGGAACAGTGGGTTAACTGGTCTAGGAACAGTGGGTTAACTGGTCTAGGAACAGTGGGTTAACTGGTCTAGGAACAGTGGGTTAACTGGTCTAGGAACAGTGGGTTAACTGGTCTAGGAACAGTGGGTTAACTGGTCTAGGAACAGTGGGTTAACTGGTCTAGGAACAGTGGGTTAACTGGTCTAGGAACAGTGGGTTAACTGGTCTAGGGACAGTGGGTTAACTGGTCTAGGGACAGTGGGTTAACTGGTCTAGGAACAGTGGGTTAACCTGGCCTAGGAACAGTGGGTTAACTGCCTTGTTCAGGGGCAGAACGAGTCCTGGAACATGTTCCAGCTGGAGAAGAAGATAACCTCAGGCCGTCAACTTCCAAACAGTGTAAACCATTCGATAATGAGACGGGTGAAATCCAAAGTTGTGCCAAATATTTATTGGCTATGTCATAGCTCCTTTTAGAAGATAAATATTGATACGTTTACGAGCTGTGACACTTTTAAGGGAACTAAAAGCAAACGCTAAGTTATACTAGGGGGTTCCCCTCATGGCTCCGGTGCCTTCAGAAAAGCATTCAGACCTCTTGATTTATTCCACATTTTGTTGTTACAAAATTCAAAATGGATTAAATATCTATATTTTCTGCACACGATACCCCATAGTGACAAAGTGAAAACATGTTTTTAGAAAATGTATTGAAAGAATTAAATACAAAAATATGTCATTTACATAAGAATTCACACCTGAGTCAATCTGGGTGGAGGAGCCCTGCTAGTCTAATATGGCTTGGTTCTACTGGGTGGAGGAGCCCTGCTAGTCTAATATGGCTTGGTTCTACTGGGTGGAGGTGCCCTGCTAGTCTAATATGGCTTGGTTCTACTGGGTGGAGGAGCCCTGCTAGTCTAATATGGCTTGGTCCTACTGGGTGGAGGTGCCCTGCTAGTCTAATATGGCTTGGTTCTACTGGGTGGAGGAGCCCTGCTAGTCTAATATGGCTTGGTTCTACTGGGTGGAGGAGCCCTGCTAGTCTAATATGGCTTGGTTCTACTGGGTGGAGGAGCCCTGCTAGTCTAATATGGCTTGGTTCTACTTGGTGGAGGAGCCCTGCTAGTCTAATATGGCTTGGTTCTACTGGGTGGAGGAGCCCTGCTAGTCTAATATGGCTTGGTTCTACTGGGTGGAGGTGCCCTGCTAGTCTAATATGGCTTGGTTCTACTGGGTGGCGGTGCCCTGCTAGTCTAATATGGCTTGGTTCTACTGGGTGGAGGTGCCCTGCTAGTCTAATATGGCTTGGTTCTTCTGGGTGGAGGTGCCCTGCTAGTCTAATATGGCTTGGTTCTACTGGGTGGAGGAGCCCTGCTAGTCTAATATGGCTTGGTTCTACTGGGTGGAGGAGCCCTGCTAGTCTAATATGGCTTGGTTCTACTGGGTGGAGGAGCCCTGCTAGTCTAATATGGCTTGGTTCTACTGGGTGGAGGAGCCCTGCTAGTCTAATATGGCTTGGTTCTACTGGGTGGAGGTGCCCTGCTAGTCTAAAATGGCTTGGTTCTACTGGGTGGAGGAGCCCTGCTAGTCTAATATGGCTTGGTTCTACTGGGTGGAGGAGCCCTGCTAGTCTAATATGGCTTGGTTCTACTGGGTGGAGGAGCCCTGCTAGTCTAATATGGCTTGGTCCTACTGGGTGGAGGTGCCCTGCTAGTCTAATATGGCTTGGTTCTACTGGGTGGAGGAGCCCTGCTAGTCTAATATGGCTTGGTCCTACTGGGTGGAGGAGCCCTGCTAGTCTAATATGGCTTGGTTCTACTGGGTGGAGGTGCCCTGCTAGTCTAATATGGCTTGGTCCTACTGGGTGGAGGTGCCCTGCTAGTCTAATATGGCTTGGTTCTACTGGGTGGAGGAGCCCTGCTAGTCTAATATGGCTTGGTCCTACTGGGTGGAGGTGCCCTGCTAGTCTAATATGGCTTGGTTCTACTGGGTGGAGGAGCCCTGCTAGTCTAATATGGCTTGGTTCTACTGGGTAGAGGTGCCCTGCTAGTCTAATATGGCTTGGTCCTACTGGGTGGAGGAGCCCTGCTAGTCTAATATGGCTTGGTTCTACTGGGTGGAGGAGCCCTGCTAGTCTAATATGGCTTGGTCCTACTGGGTGGAGGAGCCCTGCTAGTCTAATATGGCTTGGTTCTACTGGGTGGAGGTGCCCTGCTAGTCTAATATGGCTTTGTTCTACTGGGTGGAGGAGCCCTGCTAGTCTAATATGGCTTGGTTCTACTGGGTGGAGGAGCCCTGCTAGTCTAATATGGCTTGGTCCTACTGGGTGGAGGAGCCCTGCTAGTCTAATATGGCTTGGTTCTACTGGGTGGAGGTGCCCTGCTAGTCTAATATGGCTTGGTTCTACTGGGTGGAGGTGCCCTGCTAGTCTAATATGGCTTGGTTCTACTGGGTGGAGGTGCCCTGCTAGTCTAATATGGCTTGGTTCTACTGGGTGGAGGAGCCCTGCTAGTCTAATATGGCTTGGTTCTACTGGGTGGAGGAGCCCTGCTAGTCTAATATGTCTTGGTTCTACTGGGTGGAGGTGCCCTGCTAGTCTAATATGGCTTGGTTCTACTGGGTGGAGGTGCCCTGCTAGTCTAATATGGCTTGGTTCTACAACCAATTTTGAATGATAAATTGGTTCTTGTGACATATGTTTGTCTCGTATGGCATTTGTGTGAATTGTTGCTGCGTGACTTGCCACAACGAAAGTTATTCTGTTTCTATTATATTATGTTGGACAAGATCTAATATGTGGAATTGCTGGATGTAAACGTCTTGAATACTAGAGAAACCCTTAACATTAAGGTCTCTTTTTATAGAAAGTTATGTACAAAAATATTTCGGGTGGTTTTAAAATGCTATATTGCCAGAAAAAAATACGCATGAGAATATCATGTGGTTGTTTTCCTTCATCCCCAACAGATGTCAAGGATGTACTGGAGCTTGAGAAGAAGAGGAAGAGGGTCAGGATCTCGACTGTAGAAGTGGTCCAAGAGGAAGATGCTTCACCCAAGAAGAAAAAAGATGGTGGGAAAAAAAAGCTGAAAACTTAATAAAAAAATAAATATTTTTTAAAATTGTAGTTTCAACCTGGTGTCAGGTCATTTCGTATTATTCTGTACGTAAATCCGAGCTGCACCTTTTAGTATGATATGTTACTATGTAAGTAAGTGATGTATTAATTTGTGGATGTCCATCACCCATTTTGTATATGTTATGAATTTGCTAAATAAATTATATGTTACATTCTAGCTAGATGGCTAACATTAGCTAGTCTAGGGGTTAGGGTTATGTTTAGGAGTTAGGTTAAAGGTTTAGGGGAAGGGTTAGCTAACATGCTAAGTAGCTAGAAAGTAGTTGCTAAAGTTGTCCAGGATGAGATTCAAGCTCACAACCTTTGGGTTGCTAGATGTTTGCGTTATATTGCCCACCCATCTACCTTGATCAACCACCCTACTTTTGTTTTTTGCCTTAAGTAACGATCCGTATTATGTAACCGTAACATTATAATACTAATTTGAGTGTCCCGGATTTAAATTTACTATGTTACGCCTAGTCTGAGACCAGGCTGGTATTTTTGGTGTGGATATGATGTGGTCTTATAGAGATCTATGTGACAATGACATTTGGCCACTAGGAGGTGACAGACCTACTTTATAAACAGCTTGTATGTCCTTTTACTGTCTGTTGTAGTCAAGTTATTTATGATCCCAATAACAATGGACTCTTATCAATCTACATTTTCCTATCGAAACATAACAATAATAAATTATAATCCAAAGTGAAAATAGCTTAGTCTGTAGGTGAGTGGATGGGAGTTGGATTGTCCAAGAACACGAGGAAGAGAGTGCATTGCCTTTTGGGCCTTTTTTAAAAACGTTTTACTGAACAAAAATAAATGCAACATGCAACAATTAAGTTTTTACTGAGTTACAGTTCATATTAGGAAACCGGTCAATTGAAATAAATTAATTTGGTCCTAATCTATGGATTTCACGACTGGGAATACAGATGTACATCTGTCGGTCACATATTTTTTTTAAGTAGGAGCGTGGATCAGAAAACCGGTCAGTATCTGGTGTGATCATTTGCCTCATGCAGTGTGACACATCTCCTTCACATAGAGTTGATCTGAGACCATACTGCTGGTGTCCTTTACAAAGGAGGGGAGCTGTTACTGCATCAATGATAGAGGGGTCGTTACTGCACCAATGATAAGAGGGGCCGTTACTGCACCAATGATAAGAGGGGCTGTTACTGCACCAATGATAGAGGGGCCTGTTACTGCACCAATGATAGAGGGGCCTGTTACTGCACCAATGATAGAGGGGCCTGTTACTGCACCAATGATAGAGGGGCCTGTTACTGCACCAATGATAGAGGGGCCTGTTACTGCATCAATGATAGAGGGGCCTGTTACTGCACCAATGATAGAGGGGCTGTTACTGCACCAATGATAGAGGGGCCGTTACTGCATCAATAATAGAGGGGCCGTTACTGCATCAATGATAGAGGGGCCTGTTACCGCACCAATGATAGAGGGGCCGTTACTGCACCAATGATAGAGGGGCCGTTACTGCATCAATGATAGAGGGGCCTGTTACCGCACCAATGATAGAGGGGCCGTTACTGCATCAATGATAGAGGGGCCGTTATTGCATCAATGATAGAGGGGCCGTTACTGCATCAATGATAGAGGGGCCTGTTACCGCACCAATGATAGAGGGGCCGTTACTGCATCAATGATAGAGGGGCCGTTACTGCATCAATGATAGAGGGGCCGTTATTGCATCAATGATAGAGGGGCCGTTACTGCACCAATGATAGAGGGGCCGTTACTGCATCAATGATAGAGGGGCCTGTTACCGCACCAATGATAGAGGGGCCGTTACTGCATCAATGATAGAGGGGCCGTTATTGCATCAATGATAGAGGGGCCGTTACTGCATCAATGCCCGCTACAATAGGGCGCCCTGGAGGTTTTGTAACATTCTTGTGTAATTTCGGCAAAGTATATTAAGTGGTCATTTTATGTTGTTGAATAGACAAAAAGTAGTGTTCTTTTTTGGTGATTTGACCAGAACTTAAATAGCCATCTACGACCGTAAAGACAGTGTTCTGAAATTGGGAAGTGGGGTCACTTCTGAGTTTCTTGTAAAAGGTGTTGTCTATGACACTCGTTTACATAAACTGTCCTATCCAAGAGTACAACTGACCCAGCCTTATCAGCAGAGCAGGTAAGGACTGACCTAGCTAAAGTATTCCCTTAAACGGATGTTTCTAAAAAACGTCAACATGTCTACCTTAACATCTAAATAATTGCACTGAGTTGTAGGCACAAAATATAACCCTTTATTAAGCAAGGAGACATGGGCAGGGCTCAATATCTTGCTTGATAAATTAAAAACACTCAGTCCCGTGGGTTCTGGGACCGAGTGAACGGTCTCCTCTGCCTCTGGTAGTCGTTTCTTCTTACCCCATCGGGTACGACGTCTCATCGGTACGCGTGACCGCGGCCACCCCCGCGCTTCGTTCGGCCCAGTCTCTCGTTGGATAAAAAAAACTGGCACTGGAAACGGATGAGACGCTGGTTGTAGAGCGTTGGTCAGACGGTGGTGGATAGAAGGAAGCGGCCTCCCTCCTGCGTCGGTCATGGAGAGGAGGAGCAGGACATCTTGTCAGGGTTTCTCCAGAAGTAGACTTTTGTCCTCGGCCTTGTCTTTTTTGTCTTGGTTAAATTTCTTGATTTTAAGCTCCTTTATTTCTGTAGACAACTTGTCCTGGAGCGCTTGGTTAGTTTTCATCAGTTCATTTCAGTTCATTGAATATGCCATCATCATTAACAGCTCATTGTAGAGCTGTGCGTTTCTCTTCAATCGTGTTATCCATTTCAATAAAATCCTTTCTCAACTGGTCAGCAATTAATGTCATTAAAATCAGTAGGGCATTTGTTCAGGATGGCACACCAGCGCTCCCAGAAAAATCATCTGTGCTCTGTCCCAATGATGGTAATTTAGTCCCGGTGGAATAATGCCTTGACGCACATAATCATTAAGAGTGACTATATTTTGTTGCGTTCTCGTTTGGCGCTACTTATATCAGTAAACTTGTAACAACTTAAGCAGTACGAAACTTCTACTCGATCAAATAAATCACACGTTGCAAATAAACCATAACATGTTTTTGTTAACCAAATTCGACACTCATTGACCTCCATACAAAAACTCCTCGCTTGGTGAGATTAAAATACACCACCTGTTGGAGAAAACAGGTTTTGGGCACATGCTTATATAACCCCTTCGCTTCTTCTCTTCCTCCATGGGAAAGTTAAATATGTGAAAATCACGAGAAGTGAACTTGTTTAGATTTGGATGTTTCTTATTTGTATGTATCTGTTGATCAGAAGAAATGTGTGTTGGATCTCACGCAAACTGATGGATAGGATGTTGTGTGCTTTGATTTACGATGCAGCGCACCTGTCAAATGAGTCATTTCTGCAGTAGCGGAAGAATTCAACGTTGCTCTACTGAAGAACATGTATGGAGTGGTCGACGCACGAGGAATGAATCGCATGGTAAATGACAAGAACTAGAAGAGTTCTCGTCGTTTCTTGTGTTTTGAGAAGTTTCCTCACTATCCGAGTGCAGCTAGGATACGTCAACTACCCTGTCAATGCGTTTATTCCCAGACCTTTGGCAATGCAGGCTACCAGCTGTACAATGTGTGGAGCATGTATCTAGTGTATGCAGACAGGAGAAGCCGAGATGTGGGAAAGATCATTAGGAAGGAGATTGTTTGTCAGAAGAGAATTTAACAAGGAGGAAAATGTTATAACTGTGGTGGAGATCATGAAACGAAATCAGATAAATGTACCAGGAGGATGAAAGAGACCGAGGTTGCCAAAATCTGGGCAGTTAAGAAACTCCCGTGCGGAGGCTGTTTAATTAAAGGGTAGAAAGAACGAGTAGCTCTAGAGGTCTCATACTAGAGGCTAAGCATACACCGCAACCTGCGGAGAGTTCCTATCACCAGCCGGACACAGACATTCTTCATGTGAAGAAGGAGGACTCTGTTACTTTTATAGCAGTGGTGGTAAACGGACACTGCTCAATTGGGGGAAGTGAAGTATAGGAATGTTGACATAAATGAAAAGACTTAACATCCGAGTTCTGTTTCCGTTGCGGTCCTACCTTCGCAGGCCCCTGAACCATAACGGGGAGTTTTTTAATGACACGAGGAGTGGGATGTTTATTACGTTTTTTTTAATAATACGTGTGGATTAATGTTGTTTTTTTCCCTTTCTCCGTAATGGAGCAGTTGGTGGCGGCAATACAACAATAGTTGTGGTATGCCATAACGTTTCAGAGAAGAAGAAGAATCTCAAAGTGTTGGCACTTTTATTTTGAAATCCATAACACTTCCGGGACTGGAACAGCGAAATTCGACTTGTGGCACTGAAATGCTATATTGTAGTCGAATTGTCTCCGATTAAGATTTACCGTGAGTTTTGACAATACTTTTCCTTATTAGTTTTAGACAAGACGTGACAATGTCTCAAGATTGGATCGGTTATAGCTATGCTGCATTGGTCTCGGCAGGAGGAATCGTGGGTTATGTAAAAGCAGGTACGGATGATTACACATTTCCCAAATGTTTGTTGACTTTACCAAGTATTTATTTTAAAGTCAGCTGTCAAGAAATATTGATAGAATTTTGCATGTAAGTAGTTATTCTTCAATATGCTCTGTGATTGGTTCCCGTACCAGGAAGTGTAACTTCATTGGTTGCGGGACTTTTCTTTGGGTTCCTAGCTGGACTTGGTGCCTACCTGATGTCTCAGAATCCTAAAGATGTCAGGCTTTCTCTCGGTGAGTGAGCCAAACTATGCCTTGTTATCAATAACATGACCTTACGCGTAGGCTAGTTGATGTTAGTGAGTGTTTCGAACAGCTACACTACAGTAACATGTCTTCTCGTTGTGTAAATTAGGTACCTCAGGAACACTGGCCATTGTCATGGGAATGAGGTTTCTAAATTCCTGGAAGTTCATGCCAGCTGGTCTGATGACAATAGCAAGGTACTGTGGATGGGACATCATGTCTCATTTAAGGCTTCTGTTACTAAACCTTGGAATAGATAAACCCCTTTTTTAGAATCTGAGAGTGAAATACTTTCACACTCGTCTCTAACATGTAGGCTCAGCATTCCCAAACAGTCCCATTATCAGTCAGAATGTTGAACAAACTTAACTTCAACTTACTTGACCTGTTGTCCTGATGATTTTATCCCTATATCGGAGATAATCTGATACAAAATATCCACAGGGAAATGCTATCAACCCGACCTTCAGTATGCTGGCCTGTTCATCGGTTTTTATTTCCGTTTTTTTAATTTTCAATACTGATGCAATTCGCATGTGACAAACACTTGCACAATATGGCTGAGACCAATCTAACCACAGACCGAAAGGCAAACAAGTCCTGCTGATTGCGAGGAAACGTGCTTTGGTTACATTCGGCTATTGTTTACATATTGTGCATCACATCAAGAGATTGAAATTACAATCAACAGAACCTACCTGAGAGTGCAAAAAGGTAGGCAAACAACACTAATGTGGATACCTTATCTCCTTATCTCCACCTCCTGTCATCAGAAGGACCTACAGCATGTACACCCTGTACATATCATTGTATTCAACATTCTGTAGAGAATATTGGCGTCGTTCTTCAGGGCGACTTCGGTCAGACTTAAAATCCATGGAGTAACCATGTTAACAGTATGATGTTTAGGTCAGAGAGAGTTGGTTTTGTATTGAATTAGGCATGTTAATGCTTTTGTTGGAACACAAACCTGCACCCACACATGCCCTCTGTGGATAAAATAGATTTGGCACCCCTGGTGGAATGGGACACTATGACAGGTAGAGGGACTGGTAACACCCCCACCACGGTAGACAGGTAGAAGGAATGGTCACACCCACCATGACAGACAGGTAGAGGGACTGGTAACACCCCCACCATGGTAGACAGGTAGAGGGACTGGTAACACCCCCCACCATGGCAGACAGGTAGAGGGAATGGTAACACCCCCACCATGGTAGACAGGTAGAGGGAATGACAGACAGGTAGAGGGAATGGTAACACCCCCACCATGACAGACAGGTAGAGGGAATGGTAACACCCCCACCATGGTAGACAGGTAGAGGGAATGGTAACACCCCCACCATGGTAGACAGGTAGAGGGAATGGTAACATCCCCACCATGGTAGACAGGTAGATGGAATGGTAACACCCCCACCATTGTAGACAGGTAGATGTAATGGTAACACCCCCACCATGGTAGACAGGTAGAGAGACTGGTAACACCCCCACCATGGCAGACAGGTAGAGGGAATGGTAACACCCCCACCATGGTAGACAGGTAGAGGGAATGGTAACATCCCCACCATGGTAGACAGGTAGAGGGAATGACAGACAGGTAGAGAGACTGGTAACACCCCCACCATGGCAGACAGGTAGAGGGAATGGTAACACCCCCACCATGGTAGACAGGTAGAGGGAATGGTAACACCCCCACCATGACAGACAGGTAGAGGGAATGGTAACACCCCCACCATGACAGACAGGTAGAGGGACTGGTAACACCCCCACCATGGTAGACAGGTAGAGGGAATGGTAACACCCCCACCATGACAGACAGGTAGAGGGAATGTTAACACCCCCACCATGACAGACAGGTAGAGGGACTGGTAACACCCCCACCATGGTAGACAGGTAGAGGGACTGGGAACACCCCCACCATGGTAGACAGGTAGAGGGACTGGGAACACCCCCAACATGGCAGACATTTCAATGTTTGTAAATGAGCTGACTGTTCTTACACTAATCCCAGAACAAAATGTTCCTCTCTTTTTTTTTTCTAGTTTCCTGATGCTGGGGAAGACTGCAGTGGGGATGTTCAAGAGACCACATGATTCTTAAATGTGAAGAATATAGGAATGTCACTGTTTTTCTATCTGATGACATCTAGTGGCCCTTTCTGGGTACTTTAGATGATCACAGGTGTCTGCCATTACCCCAGATTCACTGTGTGGCTTTTTACCGGTAGGCTCTGATGAAGGTCGAGTGACCGAAAGCTGAACCACAATTAAAGAAATGTGCATCTGATTGGAAGTGTGCAGAGATTATTTTGGTTCTTCAGTTTTGCCTTCAGCTCCTTCACAAATCAGCTCTGAGTCTGTGGTGCATTCTGCCTATTGTAAATACCAATACAATATTCTCAATTCCTGTGTATGTTACCATGACTACGGATAACCATGAATCGTGAATAATGATGTGTAAAAGTTCGAGGGTCAAAGATCATACCCCCCCCCCAAGACATGATAACCTCCCGTTATTGGTAATGGTGCGACGTTAGCATGTCTTGGGGGTATGATCTTTGACCGTTTAACTTTCTCAATCATAATTATTCACGATTCCTTCAGGATTAGCCTTAATCGTGGTCAAAAAGACTACTTCGGGCAATCACAGACAGGGGTGTTGTCTTCTTGTGTGAAATAGAAATCAATGTCCAGCACTCTCGAAATGGCCAGCCTAAATATGACGTAGTATGTCTTTCCTCTAAAAAGGGGGCTTGGAGAGTCAAGATGTTACAGTCCAACCCCCCCCCCCCCCGCCCCCCCATCTGAACAGTTACAGTCTAACCCCCCATCTGAACAGTAACAGTCCAACCCCCCCATCTGAACAGTTACAGTCTAACCCCCCCCCCCCCATCTGGACAGTTACAGTCCAACCCCCCCCCCCCATCTCGACAGTTACGGTCCACCCCCACCCCCCCCCCCCCCCCCATCTGAACAGTAACAGTCCAACCACCCCCCCCCCCCCATCTGGACAGTTACAGTCCAACACCCCCCCCCCCCCCCCCATCTCGACAGTTACGGTCCACCCCCCCCCCCCCCCCCCCCATCTGGACAGTTACAGTCCAACCCCCCCCCCATCTGGACAGTTACAGTCCAACCCCCCCCCCCCCCCATCTGGACAGTAACAGTCCAACCCCCCCCCCCCCCCCCCATCTGGACAGTTACAGTCCAACCCCCCCCCCCCATCTGGACAGTTACAGTCCAACCCCCCCCCCCCCCCCCATCTCGACAGTTACGGTCCACCCCCCCCCCCCCATCTGAACAGTAACAGTCCAACCCCCCCCCCCCCCCCCATCTGGACAGTTACAGTCCAACCCCCCCCCCCCATCTGAACAGTTACAGTCCAACCCCCCCCCCCCCATCTGAACAGTTACAGTCTAACCCCCCATCTGAACAGTAACAGTCCAACCCCCCCTCCATCTGAACAGTTACAGTCCAACCCCCCCCCCCCCCATGTGAACAGTTACAGTCCAACCCCCCCCCCCATGTGAACAGTTACAGTCCAACCCCCCCCCCCCCCCCCCATCTGGACAGTTACAGTCCACCCCCCCCCCCATCTGAACAGTTACAGTCTAACCCCCCCCCCCCCCCCCCCCATCTGAACAGTTACAGTCCAACCCCCCCCCCCCATCTGGACAGTTACAGTCTAACCCCCCATCTGAACAGTTACAGTCCAACCCCCCCCCCCCATCTGGACAGTTACAGTCTAACCCCCCATCTGGACAGTTACAGTCCAACCCCCCCCCCCCCCCCCCCATCTGGACAGTTACAGTCCAACCCCCCCCCCCCCCCCCCCCCCCATCTGGACAGTTACAGTCCAACCCCCCCCCCCCCCCCCCCATCTGAACAGTAACAGTCCAACCCCCCCCCCCCATCTGAACAGTAACAGTCCAACCCCCCCCATCTGAACAGCGCCCTATGGTAGTGCACTATATAGGGGAATAGGGTGCCATTTGGGACAGTAAGTTCAGTTCAGGATGTTTCTAATCAGTTCTAGCTACTTTTATTATAGTTATTTAAACAAAATGTGATGATATTAACAGATTTAAGAAGAGAACGTTTCTAACTTTCAGTTTAACATAGTGTGGCTCAAAGTGAACATTCATTAGATCTACTGTACACAGACCTATACAAGGAAGTTACTGTACTTTGTTTCAAATCAAATGTATTTATATAGCCCTTCTTACATCAGCTGATGTCTCAAAGTGCTGTACAGAAACCCAGCCTAAAACCCCAAACAGCAAGCAATGCAGGTGTAGAAGCACGGTAGCTAGGAAAAACTCCCTAGAAAGGCCAAAACCTAGGAAGAAACCTAGAGAGGAACCAGGATATGAGGGGTGGCCAGTCCTCTTCTGGCTGTGCCGGGTAGACCAGAGGAACCAGGATATGAGGGGTGGCCAGTCCTCTTCTGGCTGTTTGCTTCCTTCCTGTACTTGGCTGGATCTTCTATAATTCCAATTAAGAATAGCTTGTATGCTAGTAACCTACATTGCCAGAGTATCTCCCTCAACATTACTTAAATGGACAACGTTGCTGCTGTCCCCTGGAGGGGGGACAGAGTGTGGTAGTGAAGCTTGAAGAGTGCTGTCTAAACTCCAGAGCACTACATGAAGATTCAAATATCCATGGATACCAAGACAGTGGTCTGGTCTCAATGGCTTCCGTGACACTCGATCAAGAGGAGTTGTAGTAGCAGTGAAGATAACGGAAACCCTGGGATTTCAACTTGACAACTTGAATTTTAGCTGCTGATCCAGTCTTTCTTCCATAGTTTAACATCTGAACTGGCTGCGAACAAATACAATGAATACCAGACACTCATTTTCTATGAATTATTTGTAGAAATTGTCAGTACGTTAACTCTCTAGGGTACGTGGGACGGTAGCGTCCCACCTGGCCAACATCCAGTGAAATTGCAGAGCGCGAAATTCAAACTACAGAATTGTAAATATTTAACATTCTTGAAAATACACATGCAATATGTCAAATTAAAGCTTGACTTCTTGGTATTTCATCCACGGTATCAGATTTCAAAAAGGCTTTACGGCGAAAGCACACCATGCGACTATCTGAGGACATCTCCCCATGAAACAAACACAGACAATCATATTTCATCCCGCCAGGCTCGACACAACTCAGAAATAACGATTTAATTCATGCCTTTGAAAAGCTTCTTCTGTTGGCACTCCAATATGTCCCATAAACATCACAAATGGTCCTTTTGTTCGATTAATTCTGTCGTTATATCTCCAAAATGTCCATTTATTTGGCGCTTTTGATCCAGAAAAACACTGGTTCCAACTCGCGCAACATGACTACAAAATACCTAATAAGTTACCTGTAATCTTTGTCCAAACATTTCAAACAACTTTCCTAATACAACTTGAGGTATTTTTTTACGTAAATAATCGATAAAATTTAAGACTGGATAAACTTCATTCAACACAGGATGAAAACAAAGTGTAGGAACCTTTCAGGTCATGCGCCCCAACCACAAGAGTATACTAGACTCGACCCTCATTCTGAACAGGGCTACTTCTTTATTTCTCAAAGGAAAAACATCAACCAATTTCTAAAGACTGTTGACATCCAGTGGAAGCGATAGGAACTGCAAGCAAGTGCCTTAGAAATCTAGATCCCCATAGAAAACTCATTGAAAAGAGTGAAGATATATCAACGACAAATACAAATCATGACAAAAACAAAGTGATTAACCAGTCATAACTAGCCAATGGCAATGCAGATTACACAGTAAGCAACCAATCGATTAAACACCTCAACATTTTTTTTCCTGGGTGGTTTGTCCTCGGGATTTCACCTGCCAAATAAGTTATGTTATACTCACAGACATCATTCAAACAGTTTTAGAAACTTCAGCGTGTTTTCTATCAAATACTACCAATTATATGCATATCCTAACTTCTAGGCCTGAGTAGCAGGCAGTTTACTTTGGGCACCTCAGTCATCCAAACTTCTGAATACTGCCCCCTACCCCGAAGAAGTTAATCAATGGAATGGATCTAATCAAATGTTATTTATATATATATTTTTACAACAACAGTTGCCACAGGGCTTCACCGTAACCCCTAGAGTACTACTAGACTACAACAAGACAAAGTAACACTACAGCGGCAAGGAAAATCTCCATAAGGAACATCGAGAGGAACCAGACTCGAAACGGTGGAGGATGTAGTAACGGTGGAGGATGAAGTGACGGTGGAGGATGTAGTAATGGTAACGTGAAGGATGTAGTAATGGTGGAGGATGTAGTGACGGTAACGGTGGAGGATGTAGTAACGGTGGAGGATGTAGTAACGGTGGAGGATGTAGTAATGGTGGAGGATGTAGTAATGGTGGAGGATGTAGTGACGGTAATGTGGAGGATGTAGTGACGGTGGAGGATGTAGTAATGGTGGAGGATGTAGTGACGGTAACGTGGAGGATGTAGTAATGGTGGAGGATGTAGTAACGGTGGAGGATGTAGTAATGTGGAGGATGTAGTAATCGTGGAGGATGTAGTAATGGTGGAGGATGTAGGAACGGTGGAGGATGTAGTAATGTGGAGGATGTAGTAATCGTGGAGGATGTAGTAACGTGGAGGATGTAGTAATCGTGGAGGATGTAGCAATGGTGGAGGATGTAGCAATGGTGGAGGATGTAGCAATGGTGGAGGATGTAGTAACGTGGAGGATGTAGTAACGGTGGAGGATGTAGTAACGTGGAGGATGTAGTAATGGTGGAGGATGTAGTAATGTGGAGGATGTAGTAATCGTGGAGGATGTAGTAACGTGGAGGATGTAGTAACGGTGGAGGATGTAGTAACGGTGGAGGATGTAGTAACAGTGGAGGATGTAGTAACGGTGGAGGATGTAGTAATCGTGGAGGATGTAGTAATGGTGGAGGATGTAGGAACGGTGGAGGATGTAGTAATGTGGAGGATGTAGTAATCGTGGAGGATGTAGTAATCGTGGAGGATGTAGTAACGTGGAGGATGTAGTAATTGTGGAGGATGTAGTAACGTGGAGGATGTAGCAATGGTGGAGGATGTAGTGACGGTGGAGGATGTAGTAACGGTGGAGGATGTAGTAACGTGGAGGATGTAGCAATGGTGGAGGATGTAGTGACGGTAACGGTGGAGGATGTCATGACGGTAACGGTGGATGTAGTAATGGTGGAGGATGTAGTGACGGTAACGTGGAGGATGTAGTAATGGTGGAGGATGTAGTGGCGGTAACGGTGGAGGATGTAGTGACGATAACGGTGGAGGATGTGGTAACGGTGGAGGATGTAGTGACGGTAACTGTGGAGGATGTAGTGACGGTAACGTGGAGGATGTGGTAACGGTGGAGGATGTAGTGACGGTAACGTGGAGGATGTAGTAACGTGGAGGATGTAGTGACGGTAACGTGGAGGATGTAGTAACGGTAATGTGGAGGATGTAGTAATGGTAACGTGGAGGATGTAGTAACGTGGAGGATGTAGTAATGTGGAGGATGTAGTAATGGTGGAGGATGTAGTGACGGTAACGTGGAGGATGTAGTAACGTGGAGGATGTAGTAACGTGGAGGATGTAGTAACGGTAACGTGGAGGATGTAGTAATGGTAACGTGGAGGATGTAGTAATGGTAACGTGGAGGATGTAGTAATGTGGAGGATGTAGTAACGTGGAGGATGTAGTAACGGTAACGTGGAGGATGTAGTAACGTGGAGGATGTAGTAACGGTAACGTGGAGGATGTAGTAACGTGGAGTATGTAGTAACGTGGAGTATGTAGTATCGTGGAGGATGTAGTAATGTGGAGGATGTAGTAACATGGAGGATGTAGTAACGTGGAGGATGTAGTAATGGTAACGTGGAGGATGTAGTAACGTGGAGGATGTAGTAACGGTAACGTGGAGGATGTAGTAATGTGGAGGATGTAGTAACGGTAACGTGGAGGATGTAGTAATGGTAACGTGGAGGATGTAGTAACGTGGAGGATGTAGTAACGGTAACGTGGAGGATGTAGTAATGTGGAGGATGTAGTAACAGTAACGTGGAGGATGTAGTAATGGTAACGTGGAGGATGTAGTAACGTGGAGGATGTAGTAACGTTAACGTGGAGGATGTAGTAATGTGGAGGATGTAGTAACGTGGAGGATGTAGTAACGGTAACGTGGAGGATGTAGGAACGGTAACGTGGAGGATGTAGTAATGTGGAGGATGTAGTAACGTGGAGGATGTAGTAACGGTAACGTGGAGGATGTAGTAACGGTAACGTGGAGGATGTAGTAACGGTAACGTGGAGGATGTAGTAACGTGGAGGATGTAGTAACGTGGAGGATGTAGTAACGTGGAGGATGTAGTAACGTGGAGGATGTAGTAACGGTAACGTGGAGGATGTAGTAACGGTAACGTGGAGGATGTAGTAACGGTAACGTGGAGGATGTAGTAACGTGGAGGATGTAGTAACGTGGAGGATGTAGTAACGTGGAGGATGTAGTAATGGTAACGTGGAGGATGTAGTAACGTGGAGGATGTAGTAACGTGGAGGATGTAGTAACGTGGAGGATGTAGCAATGGTGGAGGATGTAGTAATGTGGAGGAGGTAGTAACGGTAACGTAGGGGATGTAGTAACGTGGAGGATGTAGTAACGTGGAGGATGTAGTAACGTGGAGGATGTAGTAATGTGGAGGATGTAGTAACGTGGAGGATGTAGTAACGGTAATGTGGAGGATGTAGTAACGTGGAGGATGTAGTAACGTGGAGGATGTAGTAATGTGGAGGATGTAGTAATGGTGGAGGATGTAGTGACGGTAACGTGGAGGATGTAGTAACGTGGAGGATGTAGTAACGTGGAGGATGTAGTAACGGTAACGTGGAGGATGTAGTAATGGTAACGTGGAGGATGTAGTAATGGTAACGTGGAGGATGTAGTAATGTGGAGGATGTAGTAACGTGGAGGATGTAGTAACGGTAACGTGGAGGATGTAGTAACGTGGAGGATGTAGTAACGTGGAGGATGTAGTAACGGTAACGTGGAGGATGTAGTAACGTGGAGTATGTAGTAACGTGGAGTATGTAGTATCGTGGAGGATGTAGTAATGTGGAGGATGTAGTAACATGGAGGATGTAGTAACGTGGAGGACCCGCTTTCATTTATCAGATGACAGGACTATACTGAATGCAAATGGACATTGATCAGATGACAGGACTATACTGAATGCAAACGGATCATTGATCAGATGACAGGACTATACTGAATGCAAATTACTCATTGATCAGATGACAGGACTATACTGAATGCAAATGACTCATTGATCAGATGACAGGACTCTACTGAATGCAAATGACAGGACTATACTGAATGCAAATGGATCATTTATCAGATGACAGGACTATACTGAATGCAAACGACAGGACTATACTGAATGCAAATGATTCATTTATCAGATGACAGGACTATACTGAATGCAAATATATCATTTATCAGATGACAGGACTATACTGAATGCAAATGGTTCATTTATCAGATGACAGGACTATACTGAATGCAAATGGACATTGATCAGATGACAGGACTATACTGAATGCAAACGGATCATTGATCAGATGACAGGACTATACTGAATGCAAATTACTCATTGATCAGATGACAGGACTATACTGAATGCAAATGACTCATTGATCAGATGACAGGACTATACTGAATGCAAATGGTTCATTTATCAGATGACAGGACTATACTGAATGCAAATGGTTCATTTATCAGATGACAGGACTATACTGAATGCAAATGACAGGACTATACTGAATGCAAATGGTTCATTTATCAGATGACAGGACTATACTGAATGCAAATATATCATTTATCAGATGACAGGACTATACTGAATGCAAATGGTTCATTTATCAGATGACAGGACTATACTGAATGCAAATGGACATTGATCAGATGACAGGACTATACTGAATGCAAACGGATCATTGATCAGATGACAGGACTATACTGAATGCAAATGACTCATTGATCAGATGACAGGACTATACTGAATGCAAATGACAGGACTATACTGAATGCAAATGGATCATTTATCAGATGACAGGACTATACTGAATGCAAATGACAGGACTATACTGAATGCAAATGATTCATTTATCAGATGACAGGACTATACTGAATGCAAATATATCATTTATCA
This sequence comes from Oncorhynchus mykiss, assembly GCF_013265735.2. Taxonomy (NCBI): domain Eukaryota; kingdom Metazoa; phylum Chordata; class Actinopteri; order Salmoniformes; family Salmonidae; genus Oncorhynchus; species Oncorhynchus mykiss. The sequence goes on along the minus strand of NC_048572.1, from coordinate 88,820,136 downwards.
GATGACAGGACTATACTGAATGCAAATGGTTCATTTATCAGATGACAGGACTATACTGAATGCAAATGGACATTGATCAGATGACAGGACTATACTGAATGCAAACGGATCATTGATCAGATGACAGGACTATACTGAATGCAAATGACTCATTGATCAGATGACAGGACTATACTGAATGCAAATGACAGGACTATACTGAATGCAAATGGTTCATTTATCAGATGACAGGACTATACTGAATGCAAATGACAGGACTATACTGAATGCAAATGGTTCATTTATCAGATGACAGGACTATACTGAATGCAAATATATCATTTATCAGATGACAGGACTATACTGAATGCAAATGGTTCATTTATCAGATGACAGGACTATACTGAATGCAAATGGACATTGATCAGATGACAGGACTATACTGAATGCAAACGGATCATTGATCAGATGACAGGACTATACTGAATGCAAATGACAGGACTATACTGAATGCAAATGGTTAATTTATCAGATGACAGGACTATACTGAATGCAAATGGACATTGATCAGATGACAGGACTATACTGAATGCAAACGGATCATTGATCAGATGACAGGACTATACTGAATGCAAATGACTCATTGATCAGATGACAGGACTATACTGAATGCAAATGACAGGACTATACTGAATGCAAATGATTCATTTATCAGATGACAGGACTATACTGAATGCAAATGGATCATTTATCAGATGACAGGACTATACTGAATGCAAATGACAGGACTATACTGAATGCAAATGATTCATTTATCAGATGACAGGACTATACTGAATGCAAATATATCATTTATCAGATGACAGGACTATACTGAATGCAAATGGTTCATTTATCAGATGACAGGACTATACTGAATGCAAATGGATCATTGATCAGATGACAGGACTATACTGAATGCAAATGGAAGAAGTGATATGAGTTGGTAAAAGTTTTGTTGTGAAATGATCATGTTGCTGCTCCCAGGTTTTTTTAGATCGTGTTGTTTTTGTGTAGGTGACTGATAACCTGTTTTATGGTGGGTTATTATTTCGTTTTGTAGGCTACGATTGAGAACCTAACCCCGAGGTCAGGGTCAATTCAACGGACTTGCCAACTCTCCTTCCCCAACCTGTGCAGGCGGATAAGTCTCTTCCCTCTCGTCGTTTTCAGGACTTATAGCTAGCCACTGGAAGGTCTGGTGGTGGTGGGGGGGCACATGTGATTATAATGGCCCTCCTACCCTTCTCACAGAAATGATCAAATGATATGTAAGCGGATTGTAGGTGTGTGAGCGAGCAGCAGCGTTGTTACAGTGTGGCGATGGAAGGTTTTTGTGGCTCGGTGCGCCGCTACTTCCTGGTAAAACAGAAAGAGGCAGTGCTGAGTTAAAGAGACCGAATAGACATTTAGATCAAATACTGAGAGGGAAACACTTGGTCTGTTTCCAGAAAACCTTCGTTCTCTTGTGTATGTATCCTCTTGTTATTTCAACGATTCGAGGTTTTTTTTGGGCGGGGGGGCGCGAATCAAAATTTAGTGTGGATGCTGAAGGAAGGTCCGGTTGGTTGCGGATAAAAAGGAACCGTAGCGGGGAGAACACAGCCCTTCCAACGGCGGAGAAGCGTCGCACCATTTAGGGGTTTTCATGACAACGTCTTTGGCTATTATTTCGTATTTTCGATAGACGAGGAAGTTCAATGGAAGATATGAGTTGTTTGGGCAACAGCAAGACTGAAGATCAACGCATCGACGAAAAGTCACAACAAGAGGCGAATAAAAAAATTGAAAAACAGTTGCAAAAAGAAAGACGAGCGTATAAAGCGACGCACCGGCTGTTATTATTGGGTACGGTTTCATTAAACGGCTTGGCCGGAACACGGTGTGATCTAAATATCATTCGTTTACCCCTAAAACATTATTTTTTGTTGACAGCTATCGCAATATGTCATGCTGGTGGATATTAATGGAAGCGAAGCCTAGCAAATAAATACATTTCGATACCGTTCAAAAAATGAATAAGAATGTTAACAAGATGACCCCTTTAATCGTCCCGTTATCAGCAACACATTGTAACATTCAAGTCCTCTTGTTCGCTTCATTTCCGAAGGTGCTGGAGAGTCCGGGAAAAGTACCGTTGTGAAGCAGATGAGGATTCTACACGTCAATGGTTTTAACGCAGAGTGAGTACATGTTATCCACTGTTATGAGAAAGCCCATACTGAATCTCCATTTGACATGTAGGTTCAGATATATATATATATATATATATATATATATATATATATATATATATATATATATATATATATATATATATATATATATATATATATCATAACCATATTTTGTTATCATCAGAGACTGTGAGTGAGACTGCCCGAGAATAGGTATTAGAGAACTGCCTGAATTCCGGCACTACTGCATAGCCTAGGCCCCCCTCTATCAGCGACCAACACACAATGTACTGTACAGCCTAGGCCCCCCTCTATCAGCGACCAACACACAATGTACTGCATAGCCTAGGCCCCCCTCTATCAGCGACCAACACACAATGTACTGTACAGCCTAGGCCCCCCTCTATCAGCGACCAACACACAATGTACTGTACAGCCTAGGCCCCCCTCTATCAGCGACCAACACACAATGTACTGCATAGCCTAGGCCCCCCTCTATCAGCGACCAACACACAATGTACTGTACAGCCAGGCGACTAGCTCTATCAGCGACCAACACACAATGTACTGTACAGCCTAGGCCCCCCTCTATCAGCGACCAACACACAATGTACTGTACAGCCTAGGCCCCCCTCTATCAGCGACCAACACACAATGTACTGCATAGCCTAGGCCCCCCTCTATCAGCGACCAACACACAATGTACTGCATAGCCTAGGCCCCCCTCTATCAGCGACCAACACACAATGTACTGTACAGCCTAGGCCCCCCTCTATCAGCGACCAACACACAATGTACTGTACAGCCTAGGCCCCCCTCTATCAGCGACCAACACACAATGTACTGCATAGCCTAGGCCCCCCTCTATCAGCGACCAACACACAATGTACTGTACAGCCTAGGCCCCCCTCTATCAGCGACCAACACACAATGTACTGTACAGCCTAGGCCCCCCTCTATCAGCGACCAACACACAATGTACTGCATAGCCTAGGCCCCCCTCTATCAGCGACCAACACACAATGTACTGTACAGCCAGGCGACTAGCTCTATCAGCGACCAACACACAATGTACTGTACAGCCTAGGCCCCCCTCTATCAGCGACCAACACACAATGTACTGTACAGCCTAGGCCCCCCTCTATCAGCGACCAACACACAATGTACTGCATAGCCTAGGCCCCCCTCTATCAGCGACCAACACACAATGTACTGTACAGCCTAGGCCCCCCTCTATCAGCGACCAACACACAATGTACTGTACAGCCTAGGCCCCCCTCTATCAGCGACCAACACACAATGTACTGTACAGCCAGGCGACTAGCTCTATCAGCGACCAACACACAATGTACTGTACAGCCTAGGCCCCCCTCTATCAGCGACCAACACACAATGTACTGTACAGCCTAGGCCCCCCTCTATCAGCGACCAACATACAATGTACTGTACAGCCAGGCGACTAGCTCTATCAGCGACCAACACACAATGTACTGTACAGCCTAGGCCCCCCTCTATCAGCGACCAACACACAATGTACTGTACAGCCTAGGCCCCCCTCTATCAGCGACCAACACACAATGTACTGTACAGCCTAGGCCCCCCTCTATCAGCGACCAACACACAATGTGCTGTACAGCCAGGCGACTAGCTCTATCAGCGACCAACACACAATGTACTGTACAGCCAGGCCACTAGCTCCAACACACAATGTACTGTAGAGCCAGGCGACTAGCTCCAACACACAATGAACTGTACAGCCAGGCGACTAGCTCTATCAGCGACCAACACACAATGTACTGCATAGCCTAGGCCCCTCTCTATCAGCGACCAACACACAATGTACTGTACAGCCAGGCCACTAGCTCCAACACACAATGTACTGTACAGCCAGGCGACTAGCTCCAACACACAATGTACTGTACAGCCAGGCGACTAGCTCCAACACACAATGTACTGTACAGCTAGGCGACTAGCTCCAACACACAAATGTACTGTACAGCTAGGCGACTAGCTCCAACACACAAATGTACTGTACAGCCAGGCGACTAGCTCCAACACACAATGTACTGTACAGCCAGGCGACTAGCTCCAACACACAATGTACTGTACAGCTAGGCGACTAGCTCCAACACACAATGTACTGTACAGCCTAGGCCCCCCTCTATCAGCGACCAACACACAATGTACTGTACAGCCTAGGCCCCCCTCTATCAGCGACCAACACACAATGTACTGTACAGCCTAGGCCCCCCTCTATCAGCGACCAACACACAATGTGCTGTACAGCCAGGCGACTAGCTCTATCAGCGACCAACACACAATGTACTGTACAGCCAGGCCACTAGCTCCAACACACAATGTACTGTAGAGCCAGGCGACTAGCTCCAACACACAATGAACTGTACAGCCAGGCGACTAGCTCTATCAGCGACCAACACACAATGTACTGCATAGCCTAGGCCCCTCTCTATCAGCGACCAACACACAATGTACTGTACAGCCAGGCCACTAGCTCCAACACACAATGTACTGTACAGCCAGGCGACTAGCTCCAACACACAATGTACTGTACAGCCAGGCGACTAGCTCCAACACACAATGTACTGTACAGCTAGGCGACTAGCTCCAACACACAAATGTACTGTACAGCTAGGCGACTAGCTCCAACACACAAATGTACTGTACAGCCAGGCGACTAGCTCCAACACACAATGTACTGTACAGCCAGGCGACTAGCTCCAACACACAATGTACTGTACAGCTAGGCGACTAGCTCCAACACACAAATGTACTGTACAGCTAGGCGACTAGCTCCAACACACAAATGTACAACTCCGAAAAAGAGGGAAACGAGGCGGTCTTCTGGTCAGACTCCGGAGACGGGCACATCGTGCACCACTCCCTAGCATTCTTCTTGCCAATGTCCAGTCTCTTGACAACAAGGTTGATGAAATCCGAGCAAGGGTAGCATTCCAGAGGGACATCAGAGACTGTAACGTTCTTTGCTTCACGGAAACGTGGCTCACTGGAGTGACTCTATCCGAAGCGGTGCAGCCAACGGGTTTCTCCACACATCGCGCAGACAGAAACAAACAACTTTCTGGTAAGAAGAGGGGCGGCGGCGTATGCCTTATGACTAACGTGACATGGTGTGATGAAAGAAACATACAGGAACTCAAATCCTTCTGTTCACCTGATTTAGAATTCCTCACAATCAAATGTAGACCGCATTATCTACCAAGAGAATTCTCTTCGATTATAATCACAGCCGTATACATCCCCCCCAAGCAGACACATCGATGGCTCTGAACGAACTTTATTTAACTCTTTGCAAACTGGAAACCATTCATCCGGAGGCTGCATTCATTGTAGCTGGGGATTTTAACAAGGCTAATCTGAAAACAAGACTCCCTAAATTTTATCAGCATATCGATTGCGCAACCAGGGGTGGAAAGACCTTGGATCATTGTTACTCTAACTTCCGCGACGCATATAAGGCCCTGCCCCGCCCCCCTTTCGGAAAAGCTGACCACGACTCCATTTTGTTGATCCCTGCCTACAGACAGAAACTAAAACAAGAGGCTCCCACGCTGAGGTCTGTCCAACGCTGGTCCGACCAAGCTGACTCCACACTCCAAGACTGCTTCCACCACGTGGACTGGGACATGTTTCGTATTGCGTCAGACAACAACATTGACGAATACGCTGATTCGGTGTGTGAGTTCATTAGAACGTGCGTTGAAGATGTCGTTCCCATAGCAACGATTAAAACATTCCCTAACCAGAAACCGTGGATTGATGGCAGCATTCGCGTGAAACTGAAAGCGCGAACCACTGCTTTTAATCAGGGGAAGGTGTCTGGTAACATGACCGAATACAAACAGTGCAGCTATTCCCTCCGCAAGGCTATCAAACAAGCTAAGCGTCAGTACAGAGACAAAGTAGAATCTCAATTCAACGGCTCAGACACAAGAGGCATGTGGCAGGGTCTACAGTCAATCACGGACTACAGGAAGAAATCCAGCCCAGTCACGGACCAGGATGTCCTGCTCCCAGGCAGACTAAACAACTTTTTTGCCCGCTTTGAGGACAATACAGTGCCACTGACACGGCCGGCAACGAAAACATGCGGTCTCTCCTTCACTGCAGCCGAGGTGAGTAAGACATTTAAACGTGTTAACCCTCGCAAGGCTGCAGGCCCAGACGGCATCCCCAGCCGCGCCCTCAGAGCATGCGCAGACCAGCTGGCCGGTGTGTTTACGGACATATTCAATCAATCCCTATACCAGTCTGCTGTTCCCACATGCTTCAAGAGGGCCACCATTGTTCCTGTTCCCAAGAAAGCTAAGGTAACTGAGCTAAACGACTACCGCCCCGTAGCACTCACTTCCGTCATCATGAAGTGCTTTGAGAGACTAGTCAAGGACCATATCACCTCCACCCTACCTGACACCCTAGACCCACTCCAATTTGCTTACCGCCCAAATAGGTCCACAGACGATGCAATCTCAACCACACTGCACACCGCCCTAACCCATCTGGACAAGAGGAATACCTATGTGAGAATGCTGTTCATTGACTACAGCTCGGCATTCAACACCATAGTACCCTCCAAGCTCGTCATCAAGCTCGAGACCCTGGGTCTCGACCCCGCCCTGTGCAACTGGGTACTGGACTTCCTGACGGGCCGCCCCCAGGTGGTGAGGGTAGGCAACAACATCTCCTCCCCGCTGATCCTCAACACTGGGGCCCCACAAGGGTGCGTTCTGAGCCCTCTCCTGTACTCCCTGTTCACCCACGACTGCGTGGCCACGCACGCCTCCAACTCAATCATCAAGTTTGCGGACGACACAACAGTGGTAGGCTTGATTACCAACAACGACGAGACGGCCTACAGGGAGGAGGTGAGGGCCCTCGGAGTGTGGTGTCAGGAAAATAACCTCACACTCAACGTCAACAAAACTAAGGAGATGATTGTGGACTTCAGGAAACAGCAGAGGGAACACCCCCCTATCCACATCGATGGAACAGTAGTGGAGAGGGTAGCAAGTTTTAAGTTCCTCGGCATACACATCACAGACAAACTGAATTGGTCCACTCACACAGACAGCATTGTGAAGAAGGCGCAGCAGCGCCTCTTCAACCTCAGGAGGCTGAAGAAATTTGGCTTGTCACCAAAAGCACTCACAAACTTCTACAGATGCACAATCGAGAGCATCCTGGCGGGCTGTATCACCGCCTGGTACGGCAACTGCTCCGCCCTCAACCGTAAGGCTCTCCAGAGGGTGGTGAGGTCTGCACAACGCATCACCGGGGGCAAACTACCTGCCCTCCAGGACACCTACACCACCCGATGTCACAGGAAGGCCATAAAGATCATCAAGGACATCAACCACCCGAGCCACTGCCTGTTCACCCCGCTATCATCCAGAAGGCGAGGTCAGTACAGGTGCATCAAAGCTGGGACCGAGAGACTGAAAAACAGCTTCTATCTCAAGACCATCAGACTGTTAAACAGCCACCACTAACATTGAGTGGCTGCTGCCAACACACGGACACTGACTCAACTCCAGCCACTTTAATAATGGGAATTGATGGGAAATGATGTAAATATATCACTAGCCACTTTAAACAATGCTACCTTATATAATGTTACTTACCCTACATTATTCATCTCATATGCATACGTATATACTGTACTCTATATCATCGACTGTATCCTTATGTAATACATGTATCACTAGCCACTTTAAACTATGCCACTTTGTTTACATACTCATCTCATTTGTACATACTGTACTCGATACCATCTACTGTATCTTGCCTATGCTGCTCTGTACCATCACTCATTCATATATCCTTATGTACATATTCTTTATCCCCTTACACTTTGTACAAGACAGTAGTTTTGGAATTGTTAGTTAGATTACTTGTTGGTTATTACTGCATTGTCGGAACTAGAAGCACAAGCATTTCGCTACACTCGCATTAACATCTGCTAACCATGTGTATGTGACAAATAAAATTTGATTTGATTTACTGTACAGCCAGGCCACTAGCTCCAACACACAATGTACTGTACAGCCAGGCGACTAGCTCCAACACACAATGTACTGTACAGCTAGGCGACTAGCTCTGTCAGTGGGTCTGGTTTCCCCTAAAGCAACTTAAGACTCTCTCTCTGCTTACAGCAGTCACATATCGGCTGAATACGGCTTCCGTACGTGAGGCATGACATCTCCCCTGACCGACTGCCTTATTACTGCAGACACATTGTTTACTGTTATGTATGTAACGGATGTGAAACGGCTAGCTTAGTTAGCGTGGGCGCTAAATAGCGTTTCAATCAGTGACGTCACTTGCTCTGAGACCTTGAAGTAGTTGTTCCCCTTGCTCTGCAAGGGCCGCGGCTTTTGTGGAGCGATGGGTAACGATGCTTCGAGGGTGACTGTTGATGTGTGCAGAAGGTCCCTGGTTCGCGCCCGCGTATGGGCGAGGGGACGGTCTAAACTTGTACTGTTACATGTACTTATGTATGTCATAGCTATATTGACTATTTTTGGAGCTAGGCTTAGGGTCTATGGATAATGGAGCTAGGCTTAGGGTCTATGGGTAATGGAGCTAGGCTTAGGGTCTATGGATAATGGAGCTAGGCTTAGGGTCTATGGGTAATGGAGCTAGGCTTAGGGTCTATGGATAATGGAGCTAGGCTAAGGGTCTATAGGTAATGGAGCTAGGCTTAGGGTCTATGGGTAATGGAGCTAGGCTTAGGGTCTATAGGTAATGGAGCTAGGCTTAGGGTCTATGGATAATGGAGCTAGGCTGAGGGTCTATGGGTAATGGAGCTAGGCTTAGGGTCTATGGATAATGGAGCTAGGCTTAGGGTCTATAGGTAATGGAGCTAGGCTTAGGGTCTATGGATAATGGAGCTAGGCTTAGTTAGGGTCTATAGGTAATGGAGCTAGGCTTAGGGTCTATGGATAATGGAGCTAGGCTTAGGGTCTATGGATAATGGAGCTAGGCTTAGGGTCTATGGATAATGGAGCTAGGCTTAGGGTCTATGGGTAATGGAGCTAGGCTTAGGGTCTATGGGTAATGGAGCTAGGCTTAGGGTCTATGGGTAATGGAGCTAGGCTTAGGGTCTATGGGTAATGGAGCTAGGCTTAGGGTCTATGGGTAATGGAGCCAGGCTTAGGGTCTATGGATAATGTGTTTTGCTGCAAGGCCTTCTGTGCCTTTGAAGGGGACAGCGGTCCATGTCTGACTGAGTTACATAGGACTACTGTTGTACTGGTAGAGATATCTTACTGCCTGAGTTACATAGGACTACTGTTGTACTGGTAGAGATATCTTACTGTCTGTCTGAGTTACATAGGACTACAGTTGCACTGGTAGAGATATCTTACTGTCTGTCTGAGTTACATAGGACTACAGTTGCACTGGTAGAGATATCTTACTGCCTGTCTGAGTTACATAGGACTACTGTTGTACTGGTAGAGATATCTTACTGTCTGAGTTACATAGGACTACAGTTGCACTGGTAGAGATATCTTAC